>NC_141376.1:8276331-8453366 GCF_017979445.1 Akebia trifoliata
GTTGTTTGACTTGGCCCCCACCCTATTGTGTGTGTATACTGAATGAGGAGGGATTGTCAGAAGGACAAATGTTTGGAATGTCCTTTTCATATGTTGCGACTGCTGACTAGAATGTCCTTTTCAGGGATGGCCCTCACATTGGTCACATGGATGATGCCTTCGTCTGTGTTACATCTGCATCTTACCATGTATTCCCTATGAATCTCAGAATATTTTTCTTCAAGTTTTTTGAAATAGAAAATTCCCTGCCTTCTTAGGCCATGTGGTCAAGGTCTGCTGGGCTGAAACTTGTCACATAGGGTGAAGGTGGGGTTGCAGTGATAAGAAATTAGGTCTGAAACTGGTCACATTGGGCGAAGTTGTGGTGGCAACCATATGAATAAGGCCTTCTTGAGAATCCATGCCTTGTTGATTATGCTGTGCTTTTTTTCTTTTATTTTTATAAGTTATTCTTTGATATGGATAGCTCTTATAATTTATCCTTGATTTTATTCGCCTTTTTATGATTTTTTTTTCCGGTTAATTTCTGATTGACATGAATCAAATAGTGATTTAACTGATTACTAGCTTAGACCCATATTTTAACCATGACATATATCAAGTTCACCTCTCTGGTTTTCTATGCAACAATAGTATGCCTTTTTGGCTTGGTGACACAATACAGGTACACATGCCAAGGCAGCTGTCCACTTGTTTCACCCTTTATTTTAATGTTCTTTTATATATATAATAGAAGTTTTTAATTGCAGGTCTGCGTTTGTTCCATCCTTCATGTGTAATTTATTGTGTAGTTAAATGCAACTATTGATTTTTACTGTGCTTAGCTCATATAAATCTTACTTCTATGAGTAAGTCATTGGATAGCTCTGTGGAATATGGTAATGTTTTCCTTTAAATTTCATATATTTCTTTAGATTAATGCTGGAGTGACCTCAGCGGGGGACACACGAGGGACACCTTGACGTGGTGGCACACATGCCCATAGATGTATTTTCTCTGAGATATGAGAAAAAGGCATCTACGGACATGCACGCGCCACCACTTCAAGGTGTCCCCCTCTGAGGTCACTCTAACATGACTCATTTCTTTATTTATTTTAGAAAGCATGTCTTATTTAAGTAAATGAAGTATATATTATCACATGTATGGCACATTAAAAAAGAAGAAGTGTACAGACATGTACATTTCAGGTTTCTTGAAGGTGTTGTGTCAGACACCATGAATATGTGTTGAATAGTGACAGTTGTGCCTGCCATTGTTACATTGCTTATTTTCCATATCCTTGGAAGATAAGAAAGTGATTTTATTAATTATGCTATTGCCAATTTGCAATCTGCCACGCCTGTATATCTTACTTTCTTTTCTTCTCTTTCTTCCTTGATTGCACTGGATAAACAAATTCTGTATTCATTGGTAGCATAGTTGCTCATGTTTTTCCACTTCTTTACTTGGCAGTTATCAACTTCGCAAGGCAAACTGGAGATTTACAGACCCTCTCAGATGTCGATCTCAAACTTATTGCATTGACTTATACGTTGGAAGCTCAGGTCCATGGGACTAAACATATCAGGGACAACCCTCCCCCAATCCATATGGTTAATGTGAAAAGGCTATCTGAGAAGGAGATGCCTGGGTGGGGCTCCAATGTGCCTAATCTAGAAGAATGGGAAGCTTTAGAGCATGCAGTAGAGGTGGGCTCAAACTCTGATTCGAGAATCCTCCCTCTGAAAGACCTTAACATGAATATTCCCATAGATAATCATACATCTGAAGATGGTTTAACAGAAAATGGTGGTGAAGCTCGTGCTGAGGATCAAGAGCGGAAGCCTAGAAGATTTATACCTAAAAAGAAAGAGATAAACATTGAAGGGAAGATGGTTGCAGATGGGATTGATGCTTCTCAGGGACAAGTTGATGATAGTGCTAGTGATTGGTTGCCTGCTGTCAGTCGGAGTACTCACAGACGATTTCTTAGAAGAAGAGCCAGACGTGAATTATCGGAGGCATCATCTGAGAAAGATGACTGCCCAGATGTAGAGACAAATATGGAAGATAATGTTGTTGAGGAAACTGGATGCCATGAGAGTTCTGAGGTAACACAAGTTGTAAATGAGATTTCTGAAGCGGACGAAACCATGGAAGAGAAAAATTGTGATGGCGATCTTTCATCTATTCTAAAGCTTATGAGACTTGAAGCAGATTCATCCGATGTTCTGCAAAAAGAGAAGGAGCTGAGCATGACTGGTGAAGGGGTGGATGAGTGCAATTATATGGAAATGGAAGATAGCTCTAACAATGCGGATATTTCAGTTGGAGATGCTATTGAGATGAGTAATGAAGGAATTGATCACCCAGAGATTTTAAGTCAGACAAACGAGAGTGCTGGTGAATTATTTGTGGATGACAATTCTAGTGAACAGAGTTGGATGTTACGATCCTTGTCCGACTCCAGTGTGGCCTGTGTGACGAGTGACTATGCAATGCAAAATGTTATTTTGCAGATGGGTCTACGTCTTCTGGCTCCCGGAGGGATGCAGATTCGCCAGTTGCACAGGTATATATTTTCTGCATGTATTTTTTGTCTTTTGGTTGTTGAGAACCTGAGGTTTAGTTTGATTTTCTTCTTATGGTTGCATTCATGCGTTTTGGAGTTGGTGATGCTTTGTACGTGTCACTGAAGTGTTGCCCTCCATATATATAGTAGAGTTTGCCCGTGCCTAGGGTGAAAGAGGAAAAAACAATAAATTTAGAAGGATGTTGTTATTAGAAAAGGGGAGAAGAGGAAAAGCAATTTAGAAAGTTGTAGGGGTGTTTTTGGAAAGGGGTACAAAAGAAAAGACAATAAATTGGGGTTTTTTTTGGAAAGCTGAAAGAGAGAAGTCAAAGGAGGAGGGACATCAGTTCTCGAGATATGTTGTTTATGGGTTATAAAACTTGAGACAAAGGAGTGGGGTCCACCGTTATGTTTTATTATATATATATTTATATACATAGTGCATCATATTAATCAGAGGTGAATTCATGATATTTAAGGGCTTTTATCTGTGGGTGAGGGCATCTAGTGTTGAATTTCTTGGATATTGTTAAAAGGGATGCTTTTCCTTATTTTGGAAACATCTTTTTGTTCAGGTGGATACTGAAATGTCATGCCTGCAATAAGGTGACTGCTGAGATTGGGAGGATATTCTGTCCAAAATGTGGAAATGGTGGAACTTTACGCAAAGTTGCAGTTACAGTTGGTGAGAATGGCATTGTTCTAGCTGCTCGTCGGCCGCGCATCACCCTTCGAGGCACAAAGGTAAGACATCTTATAGCTCCACTGTTATATGATTTTACTGTGCCAGTTCAATGTGCACTGTTGTATTTTAGACTAAATTGAGAGTATTGGTTCACAAAAAGATGAATGATGACACACAAATATCATTCTGATTCCTAACAGCTGGAATCTAGGTGCCATGGTATTAGAACATCAACAAGGCTATGACACACCATCCTCCAAGCTAATATTTTCTTCATTCTATTCTCAGAAGATTGCTCGAATCAGGATTTTGCACTCTCTGTTTTCCTTCAACATTTTCTCATATGCCAGATTCAGAACACCTTTAAATTGGTCATGCAGTATCATAATTTGTACTTAACTACTCATGCCACATATTTTATAGGGATCGTTCATGAATTCAATGATAAATTGAATTGTTGGTGTATTTTTTTGTTTTTTAGGACCTTTTAGATGGTAGAGTGGCTTGACTTAAACTCATATCAAGAGAGTATCCTACATGTGCTAGGAACGCAGCTCTGATCCAACAACTTGTTTGTGGTGTTTTGGTGGGTGTTGGGGAGTTGCTTCTATTTTCATCTCTTGAACTGTTATGTTGTGCTCATGCATCATGCAAGAATGCTGGTAACCATATGTTATTTATCAATCTTGAGTGGTTGGATGGTCTTATTTCAATTGTATTGTAGTCTGTTTTATCACATAATGCTCAATCATTTTATCTGCAATCAGCAATAGTTCCTCCCTTTAACATCCCTTACAAATTTTTTGATCTTCAAGCTTCCATGATTGACATCTTGAACTTTTTTATTATTATTAATTGGTGCATTATGGCTTGGCTGGTGGTTATTTAATTTCAATGTATTGATAGTTGATCTAGACAAATATACTGATACTTTGCCTTGCACAGTATTCACTGCCCTTACCTCAAGGTGGGAGAGATGCAATCACAAAAAATGTCATTTTACGCGAAGATCAACTTCCACACAAACTCCTGTACCCCAAGACAAAGAAGAAAGCGACTAAACAGGTTAGAGTTTCATCCTTGGGTAGTTACGATTTTCTTCTTTTCTGATTCTCACCAACTTTACATGAATCACTTACCTATCTTTCAATTAGATTTAACTTGTGATTCTCTTGTTTCAGGGAGACGACATTTTCATTTCAGACGATGTCTTTTGCCACAGTTCCGATAAAAGATCTCCATTGAAGCCTCCCATAAGAAAAGCATTAGCAGTTTTCAGTGGAAAAAGAAACCCTAACGATAATCATTTCTCTCGTTCTAAGCATTAGAGTGTTTTTTTTGTAGAAGCCTTGGCTTATGAGTTACTAGTGAATTTTGACCTGTAGTTTTTGAGAAGCTGGGTGTTAAAGCTTGTAGCATCACATGGACAGTGCACATGTGATTAACATATTACAATATATTGAGTGTCAATGATTTAAAGTAATTTGGTTTTCCAATTGCTTCAAAAAATGGAGATGACAGTGCCCTGTCCTTGGAACAGCTATAGTTTCAACTTTTCCGAGGAAGTAATTAGGGAAAGTTCACCAGATGCAAAAATTCGTCTACCTTGGGAAATGCATCTCAAGTGGTAGCATTACTTGAAAGCTCTTCTTGGCACATGGGATCTTGTGATCCGAGGTTATAAGAAGGGGCACTGCACTGTAAAATCGAAACATTATCAACATTGGGATCTGCTTCATGTTGCATTGGGAACCATGTAATCCCTAGAAGTGCGAAGGGGCAAGATGACAGTTCCCTATCAACTAAGGGAATGTGGCCTACATAAAAGGTATCTTACCTAATTTGACCACACCAACGTAAATTCCACAATGAGGGATTCCAATCAATAACTTTCGCAAGGGTATGGCACGACCAACCCCCCCTCCCTCCTCTCCTCTTCCATCACTGCACTGATCAAACTTGATAATTGTGTTACTATGTGGCATGGCACGTGGACCATTACTGCACCAAGCAGTTGCAAAATTGAATATGGAGATTAGTTATGAAGTTAATACATGGGCAGATATGCCACCTCAAATAATAGTGGCATAGATGGTTATGAATTTGGATATAGTCATCCAAATTCGTAATTGCCAACCTTGCATAATTAAAGAAGGGAATTCTGAATTTGATTCTAGCTATCGATTAATTTGTTGTACAACTTGTTCTCTCCTAACTTGATCATCAGAATCCCTTTTGCAAGCACCACATTGGTGTTCCCAATGGAGGTACCTTACATTAAAAGACGATTGGAGCTAACTCTTTTTTTTATTATCTAAGAAGATGATCGACTACTAGACTCATCGGAGAAGGCAATTTTAATTGTTGTATAACATATCTCGAGGAGTGTGCAACTCAAAAAGTTGCCCACGTGGCATTCTACACCCAATTGAAATTTGTAGTGTCAGAAAGTAATTCATTTTTGAGGTTTGGAAAAAGAGTCGTGATAATCTGACTACCTCATATGGCACACTCAATCGGCTACCTGACGTGCCAAGTTTCAGGAACTGTAGATCTGCTCTCCTCGAGTACATGGTTCCCTCGAGATACACTTTTTTTATGGGGAAGAGCAGCCATGTATCCCAAGGAGCGCAGATCTATGGTTCCTGAACTTGTCACGTCAGGGTAGTCGATTGAGTTTGCCACGTGGAGTAGTCAGATTATCACGATTCTTGGAAAAAAGAACAGTAGGCTTTGCATGGTTTTAAACAAGCTGTTTGGTTATATATGAAATAACAATAGCCAACCTAAAATCTGTTTTGTCTTTGAATTGTGAGTAAATTTACAGGAGTAGACTGCACATGTTGTTATTTGAATTAGAGTTGGAGGGGGGAGCATACCCTTATCTCGGGGTTTCTTAGGCAACATCCTGACTTGAGTTTTTTTGGGGATATTTGTTTTGGGAAATATGTATATCTTCCTTTTTTAAGGTGACTTTTGTATTGGATTTTCCATGATGTGTGACCAGGCTTTAGGACTTTGTGCTAATATATAGTCCTTATTAGTGGTGAACCATGTGTTTTTTTTTGATAACGGGGGTATCCGGACTTACGTCTGACTGGGGGGGGGGGGGATTATGGCCGGAACCAAGGCATATGGGACCCTCCCCCAGGCACGTGCAACGCTCGCACATTACACACAACAGGTAAGTGAGGGAACGCCCTCGTGGGTGGTCCGAGGAAATATTGCTCATACTGTGCATTGAACACACAACCTACGGACTCTCACCGCTTACTGGATTCGAAATTGCCATTGAGCCACCCCCTCGGGGTTAGTGGCGGACCATATATCTCTTCTATCAAGGCATTGCTATTTCTCATCAGGAATTTGGTACCATTCTCTATCGTTGTTCAAAATTTTTTGGGTCACTTTTCCATTCACGGCATTCTTCTCAAAGGAAAAGAGCTTGTACAATACGACTCCATTCGTTTTTCGTTTGATTTACCTTTGAAGGGAAAGAGGGCCCAATTCAACAAGTGATTACTAATGCTATGTGGTTTCTTTTCTTTTGGAACAAGGCCTTCTAAGAATTTTGAATAACTTTTCTTTGAGGATTTTATTTTTAAGTGATATGGAATTTGTGGTGGGATCCAACAGGGAATAGTATCTTGATTAGATCATTTGTGTATCCTTTGTTTTTCATTTCTTCTTTCTTGTCTCTTTTCCTTTTCTTGTTTTTGTTCTCTTTTTTAGTAGGTTGGTTTTCTTTTCTTTTGGAACAAGGCCTTCTAAGAATTTTGAGTAACTTTTCTTTGAGGATTTTATTTTTAAGTGATATGGAATTTGTGGTGGGATCCAACAGGGAATAGTATCTTGATTAGATCATTTGTGTATCCTTTGTTTTTCATTTCTTCTTTCTTATCTCTTTTCCTTTCTTGTTTTTGTTCTCTTTTCTAGTAGGTTGGTCAATCAACCACCTTTTCATTTCAATAAATAAATCATTTATCTATCAACAACAACAACCACACAAAAAAACTTCATTTTGGCCTTTCCACCCAACAATAATTTAAAAAAAAGGGTGTTTTTCATTAAACATCTCAATCAATTTTTCTTTATTTCATAATCTTCTAGGGTTATTCTTAGATTCTTCTAAAGTTGCTCATTTCTGTTTTTGTCTTTCTGCTCATCCAACTCAGCATCCTCATCCCACCTATAACCATAAAGCATAGCTCCCCTTAATTTGATCGGTATTCTTCGGTCACATCCCACAACTGTTTTTTATATAAAAAGAATGGAAAGAAAATGCAAAATATGATACATGTATCATGTATTTTCGATTAAAAGTGATTAGTTTATCGAATCTGACTTGAACAGGTATTTTTGATAAGCAGCGAAGGAATTAAATTGTTTTGATAAACAATAACATCTATGCACTAGTTACATACAAACTACTGTGTTAGGTACACTATTCACTCTCTAGTCCCAAATAGGACTGCTATGAAACCAACTAAACAACCAAACTGATTAAAGTATTATATATGATCCCAAGAATGGCCACATTGATATCCTATTGCAGATAATTTTGGAATCCTTCAAGCTTGAGATGTTGCACTCATGCTTTCAAGAGCAATAGCACTGCGTTCTACTTGCTTCAATAGAACTCCATATATTTTGTTTCTCACCCTCCCACACGCTTCTATTTCATCATCTTCTAAAATTGAGCAATCTTCGCTTCCATCCTTAATCAAATTACCCTCTTTGCCAATGATCACATCTAACCAAGCATCAACTCTCTTAATCTTACACATTACACCAGCAATCTCGGAGTCGGACGCAGTGGAAATCGTTTCACTCGTAATTCCATCTAAGAATTTTTCAATATAAGTCAAAAACCATTTCCTACATTCACCCTGCAAGTTACTCACCAGGTCAGCAGATGCATATAAACTACTTCCCTTCACCCAATCTGTTGGATTGTCCTTCAACGGTGTCAGTCCAAATCCGATCTCACCATTTTTCCTTTGTTTACTAATAGTACAAGCACCCTTTGGTTTACTATTTTGTGTGGTGGGATTTTTCTTAGCTGCGTTGAAGGCCTCAACAGATTGAGTGGTTGATTTGGTTGGGCCAGAGAACGGGGAAAGATCCTTTGCCAAAGCTGCTTTGATCCATGAAGCAGCACATTTCTTTCTTTCCATCACGAGTTTCACTGTTTCCTTTATTGAGCCTGGACTAACTGAATTAGTATCAGATGTTCTAAGAGGGCTAATATTTGCTAATGACTGCACTATCAATCTAGAGTGGGTCAGGTCATCATAGAAATCCAAAAATCTATCAACCATAGGTTGTGGATCGTCCTCTTCACAGGACTGTATCTCCGAGTACGTGCTGAAAAGCAAATAATACAGACAGATGCATAAGTAACAAGAGGAGGTGGACCACTCGGTATAGTAGAAGTCTAGAAGAAAACAATTTAGTTTATTATCTGTTTCGGGAATAATCTGGTCCCCCCAATGTTATTAAACCAAGTACCATTCGTTTAGTGTAACATGTAGTCTTCATTATGATGTAACCTGCTTTAGTTCATAGCTTTTTAAGCCTAATACAATTCATTTGAATTTGCATCATGTCATATGTAAATGTAATGAAACATCTATTCTAGCCAAGACTTTTACAGTAAGATTTGTTACAATATGCCAAAACAAGAAAATGGTTTGAAGTTACAAATAAAACAAATAATATGTTGTGAGATATCAGTATTCCTAAGTTGGGTTTGGGCTTCAAGAGGCTAATTCAGAAGCACAAGGGGCTTTTCCGTAGTTTAGGGGCTCCGTCCCCAAGGCAAACATTCCTAGGTATATATATGTATTTTCGGGTTAGGGTTTTGCGAGTTTTTATTTTTATTGTTTTTCCTCCCTGAAATTGTTTGGTTGGAATTTTTATCATTGATAGTGGATTGTTCTCCCTCTCCATGGACATAGGGGATTTGCCAAACCCCGTAAATCCTGTGTTCTTTGTGTCTTGTTCTAGTTATGCTTCAGCACAACATAATATAATAAGAAACAAGAAAATATTTTACACTTAAATACCGCATAAAGTATACCTTCACCCACCTCAAGCATTGAATCAATCTCTCTGCGGTGGATGCCTCTTGCAAAGTCTCCACAGCAGTGAGTAGAGCCACATCTCTGTGATGCAAAACCTCCTGCAACACATGTAACCAAGGACATGAACTTCTTGGCAAACTAGAGGACCTACACACGATTCTTATATAATAATTAATGACTTGGACAAGTATACCACCTTGCCAAGCTTCACTAAGCTTGATGGGAGTGAACCCCATAAAGCCTCTGTTTGTTTTCTATTACTAACAGAACTGAAAGGTTTTGCTGGGCAAGAGCTCTCATGATTCTCAGTCAATGCATGTATCCTTTGCTTGATAGAACTTCCAACTATTTTGGAATCTTGAAATATGTTTATTTTTCTTGTCGATTTGCAACTTAAATAATCGTCTGAGCTGTCATATAGACTAGAAGGATATGGAGAAACCTGTTAATATCAAATAACATTATATTGAATTATATAAATTAGAATTTTTGACAGAAATGCCAAAATTCATTGAAAAGGATGATTATAACGACACTACTTACAGAAGCGCTACGAGCACGAGGAAGAGGTTTAGTCTCATTCTTGACAACCCCAGAACCTGCCTTCTCCCCTCCCAACTCCTTCTCATGGATTTTGGCCTCGAAACAGACGATGAATTTGAACTGTTGGAGTCACTATCCTTGTCACATTTATGAGAAAATGAATTTTGAGGTGACGTGGGGATTGATCGGAAACACAAAGCCTTTCTATTTCCCTTATCGTTCTCTGGATGGGTTCTCGACGCACTTACCGAACGTGCCTTCTCCCATGGTTTCTTCACCACACCCTTACTTTCTGTTTTTGAGTCTGAATCAGATAACGATATCCCAAGAAACCCAAGCGAGTTTGTTACGGAAACAAGATTGTCTAAAGTTCCAACACAGGGGTGCCGACCAGGAACGAGTCTTACACCTCTGAGAATTGGCACCGGAGATGAAGACTCCAACTTTTGCACATAGATTAACTGTCCGAGCTGTAATTTATCGTTGAGAATCATCTCATCATGTTCATGAGGCAGAGACACATACATTGCGTGTGAAGAATCGGAAACCTTCAAATAGAAGCCTTGATTAGGCCAAAGATCACCTTCAGACATAACTGGAATTATACTTCTAACCTGCAATATCGAAGATGTGTGCTGGCTTGACACTTTTTCATCTAAATTCATGTCTTGAAGGAGTTTTATGAGGACTCCAGGATTCAAAGACGCCATTAAAAAAATCCAAACTTACGTGCAAATTCACAACAACTGAAGGACAAATCTTCTGTGAATCATCTAATCCTACCACCACTAAAGGAAGATGATTGAATCTTCTAGTAATTGTGGCCTCTCCAGCTTTCAAGATTTCATTTTTATTTCTCTGATATTAAAATCCTAGAATTATCACTATTTGATCAAATCTTATGTTAATTATTGTATGATTTTACGCTACTTTGAGCCCTAAATCGACCAATATCGGTAAAATCTCTCAAAATTGTACCATAAAGTAAATTTTCTGTTTGTGCAAAGCCTAGAACAACCAATTTCTGGTCCAATATCGGCTTCTCCAATCCTGTAAACAGCTCAGAACCACTCATCTCAAATCTTAAACCACTTGTTTCAACTTCAACTCAAATTTAGATTTGAATCACTGAAAAAGCGTGGATTACATCTCCAACTTCATTGAAATTGAGGAGAAAAAAGCGGGAAATGTAGGGTTCGTACTTCGAACGCGAACAAAGTTCGCAAAAATGTTAAAAATACGGGAAACAAGGTAAATTACAGATATTTTAATTTATTAAATTTATTTGTTGACACATATATCAACAAATCAGAGTGGCGCAGCGGAAGCGTGGTGGGCCCATAACCCACAGGTCCCAGGATCGAAACCTGGCTCTGATAAGAAGAGTTGTTTCTTCTGCCTTATTTTTTTATTCTTCTCCCCAAATATTCTTATTTTTTTTAATTGGAGACCCAGCCTTAGAAAACAAAACTAATTAAGAAGAATCCAAAATAAAAAAAAACTTTAAAATAAACAAAACCTCTTGAGAATATGAAAAATTATTGAAATAACATGGATAGATCAAACATGATCTGGGTTCCTGTTGTTTTGTACTTAATACATCTGTCAATGAATCCTATTTTGATCTATTTGTACAAAAATCTAAATAAACTCCATAACTTAAATAAAATATATTATATATTTTACATACTTTCTTGCATTTTATCAGATCGGCCCTATCAATTCGGGACATTATTGAATCAGAATGGCTTTCATTCGTTATCAAATCAGATCCATATTAAAACCCAAATCATTGACCCAGATAAAAAATTATTGGATCAAACTAAATTGATCGAATTTCAGGTCTGATCCAATTCATTGACTGACCTAGTAACGAATACTCCATCATATAGGTAGAACTTGCATAAATTTAAAGAAAATATGATACTTCTCATCATAATCTCTTAACACATAATTAATCTTTTGCGACATTCAGCTACCGATCCTATTATCATTTCCATGATACAAAACGGAGCATTATGAATCATGGTTTTAAAACTCGTTTTGACGTCTCGTCTCATCCATGAACGAGATCGAGATTAAAAAAACAAACAAAAAGCATTTGAATTAGAACAAATCATGTCTTTAAGACAATTTGTCAACTCGTCTCGTTGGTGGAAGATACCGAGACAATTCGGACGAGTCGTCTAAATCTCGGACCAGATTTAGAACCATGGCTCATTATCACAGGCAGACATGTGTCCCAACTGATTTGACATGAGCATGTTGCCTAATGAGATAATTTGCCTTCCACCTTTAGAAGTTTTTCTTTTCTTCTAAGTTTATCACATTGTAGCCAAAGGTAAGTAAATGAAGTACACTATACAATGGGATAAAATTGCATTAGATTACAATATTTGGGCCCAACTGTGCTTATGAATGTCTGACCCACCCTTTGAAAAAACTACATTTTTTTTTAAATTTATGATCAATGAAGATTTTTCATTGAAATGACATAAAGGTTTATAAAAAGAAGCACAATCACGATGTCGACTGGATTTACGAAAAAAAAAAGTGGTCAACAAAATATGGATCCAATATTCATAAATAATGATAAATTTATATATTGTAAAACATTGATCTGTAGGCCGTGGATGTCGATTTAATTATTTAACTTTCTCACCAATAAAAAAATAAAATAAAAAATTATTTAAATATGTTAAAACTGGTTAATCAAATACTTAAATATCAGTAATAGAATGTTTGATGCTACTTTTGGGTGATTCAGACATACTCTCCTCATTTGAGTGAATATATTGAGATATTCCTGTTAGTGTTCAAATTGATAACATGCCACCATTGACCTTGGTCTTTTCTGAGAGACTAACACAAATTACTTGAATATCCGTGGTGAAAAACTTTGATTTTTCTTTTCAAAACTGAGTCATCTTCTACTTTAAGAGTCTCTCTCCTTCAAACCTCAAGAAAAAGGTAGAATTCTTAGAGAAGTTGAAAATTATGGAATTTTGGATAGAAAAAATCAAGGATTTCCTATAAAAGTAAAGACAAGGTTGATTAGGTTAAAATAAATTTACCCGATATTGAAGAGCATGAGTGGATTTTTCTTCGCAAGAAATTGAAGAAAAGGACATTTCAGTCATTTTAATTAATCTTTCAAGGTTGATTCATCTGGGTGAAAAAAATCAGAAAAAACAAAAATTAAATCTTCAATAATACGCTAGAAGAAGGGCTTGAACCTTCGACCTTGTGGTTAACAGCCACACGCTCTAACCAACTGAGCTACTCCAGCAGTTACTTCTCATTTAGATAGTTATCATTACTTATTTACTTTGAAATTCAACGTAGTATAGTGAGGCTTTAAGCGAAAAATGAACAATTCTTAAGGTCTGATTGTCGAACTGATACAATTAATGCGTTATTTCTAATATTGGAGAAGCATTATTTAAAAGTTATAATTCTAACAAAAAAATAACTAATAATAATGATAAATAACATAATGAGTGTTGCTGTGATTGCAAGAAATAAACATGAATAATTATTAAGACATCTAAAAATTATGGCACTTCAAATGATGAAGTGGGAAATTTTGAGTGTATTGCAACTAGTTATTGTAGAGGGTGATGAGTTTGGAGTAAGCAAGATTAATGTGATCATGTAGGCTACTTTATTTAGAGTAATGTCGTTATGTAATTAATTTCATTAATTAATAAAATTCTACTTATAAAAAAAAAGTTGATCATTGATAATTATTTTAAAATATTACACACGCAATAGTTTCGATTTTTGAGAAACATATAATAATATCGTCGCCTGCTTACAGATTTGAAATAATTCATAAAATTTTTTACCCAAGACAAGTATTTTGTACCGTATCCCAATTATCATGCATTATTAATAAATGTAATATTTTGTTATCTATACTTACAAAATCAATTTTTTAGTGTTTTTATATTTTTATTTTTTTATATTTTAATTTTGAATATATTCTTTAATGATAAACCTTAATAATACGTCTATTATTTTTCTTTTCATCTCAATTTTGTTTGTGTGCCCTAGTTATCAATTAGGGTGCACAATATGATTTCCTTTTCGTTACTCAACCCTATCTAGAGCAATACATTTTGTGAAGGCATACGAGAAAAAACTTATTCTTAAAATTTTTAAATAATAACAACAAAAAAAAAAATACTAATAATAATATTTTCTCGAGATCACCCACGAGGGCATTCCCTCACTTACCTAGTGTGTGTTATGTGCAGGCGTTGCACATGCCCAGGGGAGGGTCCCATATGCCTTGGTTCTGGCCCTTGCTCATCAGGTCCCCCTAGTCGGACGCTATAAAAAAAAAAAAAAAAAAAACTAAAACAACAACAACATCAAAGCCTTATCCCAACGTTTTGTAGTTGTATCTTTCTTTAGTCCTTTCAGGATTTTTAATTTGAATGTTTATTTTAGCTGAAATTGCAATTGATTTTTGTTGAACACACCTAACCATCTCAATCGATTTTTTCTTAATTTATCGTCCATTGGAACTACTCCTACATTTTTTTTTTTGAATGTCTTTGTTCTTAGTTTTATCTTTCCTTGTCTTTTCACTCATTCATCGCAAACACCCTAATATATAATTTATTAAAATTATTAACATGATATTTCTTGATAGCCAACATCTAACTCCATAAAGCATAATTGATTTTACTATCATCTTATAATATTTTTGTTTTAATTTGATTAGTATGCATTTATCATATAACATTTCAAAAGTGTAACATGCACTTTAAGTACCATTCAACTAAGATTCTATGGACTAACATTTTTCTCAATTTTTTCTATTCTTATGTATAATAGACTCAAGGTAACGTTAGTAGTCGTTTCAAAGTATTTCTACACAATCGGTTTTTATTCGTGATTTTCCTTTTCGTTCTATAAGTCCTTAGACTCCAAAATCGCTCTCCATGCTCCAAATATTGTGTTGATTCTCTCTTTAATATATCCTACTAATAAATATAACATCATCAACAATTAATATACTCTAGGGTACCTTCAATATGAGTAGTTACTTGATCTAGTTGATATATGTCTGTATAGATCAATTGTAACTAAAAATTCATTCGTTATCTCTCCATGTGACATCATACTCGTCACAAACTTCTGATATCCATACTTAATTATGTCAATATATCCATTTGAGAATTCCTTCATCTTTATCATTTGTTTAAGTAAAAGAATCATATTAGGTGGTAGGTGTGCAACTTGGCTCGGTTTGGGGTCAAATTGAAATTGAACTGACATAGATCGGTTCCACTAAATAAGAATTAGAATCGAATCAAATTCCACTGGAGCCAAACCAACCCAAATCGAACTAAAGTTGGTTTGGTTCTGTTCGGCTCTACAGATTGCTAATAATATATAGATTGTAAGTAATATTTTTTAATACAAAAAATATACATATAATAAACATAAAATTTCATACAATAATTACTAATATATTCATACAAAGTCATTAGTTTATCCATACAAAATACTAATTTATATCTTAACTCCTAAAATAATTCATAATAATTATTGTTTACATATATATATATATATATATATATATATATATATTTATTGTATAGGAGTTCGGTTCTATACAAGCTTGATCTAAGAACCGAATCAAATTGATCAGTTCTTCATTTTCGTAATTTGGAATCGAAGCACAACTTGTTCCAAACCGAACCAAATTAACCTAAAGCTATTGATTTGGTTCGGTTCTCGGTTTGAATCGGACCAAGTTGCACCCCCATTAGGAGGTATGTCTTTTTACACTGCATAGGCGTATTTACGGTGGGGGCATTTGCATCCCACCCCCCCTCCAACCAAACACACACAATTTTTTTTTAATTATGTTATCTTCCATAGAATTTGATATATATTTGAGTTTACCCATACAAATTTTGGCAGTTGCCCCCAACCCACTCAAGTATTTGGATTTATTAAAATCATTCTATTTGATTAATATTTGACAGTTGCCCCTTCCATCAATGATGACATTATCCCTTGACTTAGGTCTTCTCGCATAGACTAATAAGAAATGATCTAAATCCCTTTTTTATAACCACTAACAAAAAGTCCATGAATTTTCTCCTTAAAATCACTCATGTTCATGTTCTTTAATTTTATCATACAATTATAATTTGTTCCTGTTGCAAGAAAATCCTAATTCCACCCCTGGTAATCCCCTATAATTAATCTTTAAAAAAAAAATTAATAATGCATGATCATGTATTAAAAAAAAATTAAATAATTTAATAAAGGGTTGGAAAAATGATAGAATGCATGTGAAACCTCAAAAATACTTTAATTAGTTATTATTTTGTCTATTGTGCTACATTTCTTATTGTTAAGGAGAATAATTATTACAACACAAGTGTTTGTTTTGAAAACTATGGCAATCAATAAAATAGAAGATTAAATAGATTATTTTGAAAAATTAGATATTTTGGACAAATAAAGCCCCTGCTGTTGAGGGGGCCGAAACTTCACGTTCCCTTTAAAATATATAATAATAGAAATCACGAGATTTGTAATATTTTAATATAAAGATATGTTTTGTGCGGTGAAGCCTCAATTTTTTTATTTTTTTTAATTGCTCAGTTAGAATATATTTATAGTAATAATAAAGAGTTTGTTGTTAAATCTTGTTTTGTTTAACTAAACCCTTAAGATGATCGTTGTCATTATTTAATATAAAGACATGTTTTCCATAGGGCTGTCAATGGATCGGTTTCGGGTCAGATTGGTATTAAATTAATACTGATTTGATAAAAATTATTAGATTCTCACTTGATCGATTATGTCATTTTAAGTTTTGATTTAATAAGAAATTTAAACAAGAATTCTAAAATGTTGATCGATCAGAGTTTATTAGTCCTTACATTAAAAGGAAAAACTTCATTAATGAAACATATAAACCCATTAGAAAATTAAAAAATAATTCATGGGATGCTGATATAAAATCAATCGAAAACTTCTCAAATTAGATTAGTATTGGAATCCCATGACACGAAGAAACTCATGTTCGCTTCAGTCGAATTGGTGGAAAACCCCCTAGTCAAAGGGGGAGATTCGGGACAAAACAAGAGTAGGATCTATAGCAACGCGGAGCCCTCGGAGGTATAGCGGGTTGTGCTATGTCGCTATTTCAGATTCTTAACCTATTTTGGCATTGGACTCAAAAATATGTTATGCACGAGGCACTTTTAGGGTTAGGAATGACAAACATGTCACACGTACACCATGCCAGTAGAAGACAAAAAAAAAGAGGGTGAAACGAAAATCATGATTTTTTTTTCTCAATTTGACATATAGTGCGGATAACGTAAGTAATAAGAGAAAAAATTTCTCCCCTTCCCACAGTAGAAAAATAAAATTTTCAAATTATATCACCTTGTGACATTCGAAAAAGTGTTGTAGAGGACGAAATTGTATGAACTTGAAAAAAAAAAACTTATTTTTCACCGATAAATTTGGTGCTCAGTAGCTGTCCATTTTCAATTTGAAAAAACTGTTTTTTTTTTTGTTGGCAATATGATAATCCCTTGACAGCTCTCCCCAATACTATGCCTTGTGTCACTTTTTGGGCCCACTGACCCCTAAACTTTTGGTGGACCCACATGTTTAGTGGTCTTGGATCATCAATCAATCTAATTTTTGATGGATCTACTAGAGTAATTAGGCCAAAATTCAATGGTGGTGGGTCCCAAAAACTGTGCCAAGTAGCATTTTGAAAGGTGGTGACATAAAGGTGTTGTTGTGTCCCTTGGGTCCATCAAAGTTGGACTGAGATCAAAGAAAGACATATCCTTGACGTGTTGAGTAAAAATTATAATAAAATAAAAATGTGAATAAAAGAAAGAAAGAAAAGCACAGAGAAAGTAAATGCCCTCCAACGTGTGTATATGAGAGAGAGAGAGAGAGAGAGAGAGAGAGAGAGAGAGGGGTTAAGATGAGGACGCAAATTGGTCGGTGGAGTGGGAAAGGAAATAAAGAAAAAGGATAACGTCAGAACCAGTCATTCTCGCAAACCACAATCCTTTGTTTAATCTTTCCAAATTACGATCTTATCCTTACTTTTTTTATTTTCCTTTACATATGCCATAAATTATTATCTCATAGAAAATTTGACTTTAGATTTTTCATGTTTTTTATCTTTGGTGCTCAATATGTAGAATGGGTCCTACCAAATTTAACTCAGTATCACTATGGATGTCAGTTAAATTTTTTAGTCGTGATAATATGACTCGTCAGGTGGCATACTCAATCGACTCCTTGGTGTGTCAAGTTTAGGAATCGTAGATATATATGTTTCGAGATACACAATTACACTTTTCTATTAAAAGTGTATCTCGAAACGTATAGATCTACGATTCCTGTATTTTTCCACGTTAATGAGTCGATTAAGCAATATGCCACAAGTCTAGTTATAATATCAGGATTCTAATTTTTTTTTTCCTACCGTTAAGTTTTAATTATATTGAATAAATGATTACACTATGACAATTAAGTCGATCAATATTTTAATGAAATAAAAAGATTTTGCTTTTAGAATAAAATAATAGATATTTATTTTTTTTCATTAATATTTATATAATTTTTAAAAATCTATTCTTCTCGAAAATCACAATATACAATTCTTTTAATATTTCTTAGATACTCTTCTACATATGAAGACGCGTGTTGTTCTTTAATTCTGATGTTCCATTTCTTTTAATTGTCGCATGTATTACTTGGGATAAACATCATGGTCATATTAAATCTTGGATTCTGACATTCAATTTATTGGGACAACCCCAAGATTTTACGTTTTTTTTTTTACTCCAATAATTTCTTTTACCAACTAGATTAGTTGGTAAATGCTTATTCTTAACAAACCATGTCTTTATGCCAGCACCAAGTTATTGAACTAATTAAAAATAAACTAACCAATGAAAAAAAAAATAGTTTAAAAGGTAGCATCTACAATGATGATAGAAAATATCTAAGTTTAAGTTACTGAACTCATTAAAAATAGAGTAATTGATTTTTTTTTTCTTAAAAAAAAAGGAAAAAATGGTCACTCCCATTCCAACAAGGGTCTTGTTAGGGCACACGTTAAGATGCATTAAATACACCTTATAAATAACAATTTGAGGGTAATTTTTATATAATTTTTCTTTTTTTTAGATGTATCGTTAATAGGTGTATTTAATATATCCTAACGTTTGTCCTTAGGGCACATGTTAAGAAAACCCGTCCCACATGTGTGGACCGCAAGGATTTTTAACTTTGTGTAAATTGACCAAAACACCCTTTTGTGAAAGCCCTTACAAGACGCAACGGTACTTCAAAAAATAATATGACATGTCTCCCTTACTCCTAACAAAGAAAATAAGTAAATTGACAAAAGGAACTATCCACATAATTGCCATAAATGAGTCAAGGAGAACGATACCGAAATCGAAACCGACAAAATAAAACGATCCGTAAAACTTTTGTCGGTAATTATATAATTAAATAAAGGTTATTATGGTCATTTCACTCACCACTAGCTAGTCCACTACAAGACCATAATCATCGTAGTTAGTTCTACAAATACATAAACAAATCCAAACAAAAGAAAGAAATAAAGAACAAAAGTAGATTCTTATTGCCACGTGTCCTCCTTCTTAAAGCAAGAAAAAAAAAATTCCATTAAACAACGGTAAAAAGAGAGAGAGAGAGAGAGAGAGAGCCGTTATTTACATAAGAATTGGTGTGGCATTAGTAAAAATTGGTGTGGCAATAGCATCTCTAAAAAATTTACAATTGTACTGACGCCATCAGAGCATCCGGATCTTCTTGTGGCAGAAAAGAACCAGCTTCCTCTCTCAGACAAGCAAGCACAGATTTTGCAAACAAAATAGAGACAAAGAGAGAGAGAGAGAGAGGGAGAGAGAATTCTCAGCCATGAATTCAACTCTCTCTCTCAACCTCTTCTTCCTTCTGACATTAATTCTATCTTCAATCATAGACCCTTCATTAAGCTCAATCTTCTTCGAAATTCGAAATTCGTGTGAAGTTGTTAACAGGAGAATTCTACATCAACCATTATACCCAGTTGGTTCTACACCTCCACCTCCACCTGTAGCCGAGCCACCACCCGAGAGCTCGGACATCTCAGGACCCGACCACCCTTTCTTCCCCGAGGTCCCCACTGGGCTGAACCCAGATCAGACCCAACAATCCCCACCGGCTCCAATCAATGTCACCTCACCAATTCCAATCGCAACTCAACCTTCCAACCCAACAAAAAAAGTCGCAATTGCCATCTCTGTTGGGTTGGTCACATTGGGTATGCTCTCTGCATTGGCATTCTTTTTATATCGACACCGAGCTAATCACTCAACAGAATCTCAAAAACTCTTTGGAAGGAATTCGCAACGGTTCCTACAAGAATCATTGGCGCCACCACCACCCGCACCTGCTTCTGAAGTTCTCTACCTTGGAACAATGGACCCTTCGAGGAATCGGAGTAGTGATGGTGAGGCTAATGTGGAGACTAGATCTCCTTATCGTAACTTAAACTCTTTCAATATGTCCGAATTGCATCGCCCGAGCCCTGAACTTCAACCTCTACCACCGCTGACAAGGGCTCCTCCACATGGGAATTCTCCTCCAGCCATCACGTACGATGCTCCTTGTAGGACTTCTCCTTCGACTATGTCTTCTGAGGAAACATTTTACACTCCAAATGGATCGGTTGTTGGGAATGGTGGGAGTCCTTGCTCGCCTGCTCCACGTCAGATTTTTCCAGCCACCACTACTACCATAAAAAGTGTGATCCAAACCAACAATTCAAATCCCCATTCTCGAAGAACTTCTCCGAAATCACGTCTTTCGATTTCTTCTCCTGATGTGAAAGAACCCATTGTACCAACACCACCATCATCATTTCCACCTCTGCCACCACCACCACCTCCTCCTCCTCCTCCTCCACCACCACCACCACTACCACCACCACCGTCACAACAGCTACAAACTCAATACAATCAACCTAAAACACCATCACCTCCTAAGAGGAGGGCAAAATTCCCATCACCACAGTCTTCTCCGCCGAATTTGTTGCTTCCAAGGTCAATAAATGATCCTCCACGACCACAATCAGCTAAAATTCCGGTCCCACCTCCGCCACCACCACCTCCACCTCCACCTCCACCATTACCACCAACATCAGGAAAAGACAGACCTTTGGAAACAAGTTTTTCACTGATGCCCGTTCGCGCACTCGCCAGGCCTCAACCTATGGTGCTTACTCCCAAAGTTCACACTTGGGCTGACAAACCGGTAGTGCCCCCCGTTACAGAGGTTACCAAAAGTGGGAGTCCTTCAGAACCACACAAGGAGGTCGAAGACACAGATGGAGAGAAGCCGAAGTTAAAGCCTTTGCATTGGGACAAAGTACGTGCAACTTCAGATCGAGCCACCGTTTGGGACCAATTGAAATCGAGCTCATTTCAGTAAGTAAACTAGATCTGAATGGTTACCCTAATGCACAATCTTTGATCATCAATATAATGTCAATCCATTTGCAGATTGAATGAGGATATGATAGAGACTCTTTTTGGGTGTAATTCGAAGAATACAGTTAAGAAAGAAACATCGAGAAGATCAGTTCTCCCTCCCGTCGAACAGGAAAACAGGGTGTTGGATCCAAAGAAGTCTCAGAACATAGCTATACTTTTAAGGGCATTGAATGTAACACGAGATGAGGTGACTGAAGCACTTTTAGACGGTAAGTATCTTGATTTTCTTCCATGTCTGATTAATAATGCAAGTTCTGTGATTGAATTATATTGTTATTTTCGAAGAAAAAAAAACGCAAGTTATATTTTCTATTAAGATGGTAGATTCGGATCTGGAATAGCATTCTCCTCTTTATCAACATATTCATGTAACATTAGATATTCGTGCAATAACATCGACAAAATTTCCAGGAATCATACAAGATGGAATTTTAGTACCAAAAAGACAAAGGCTTACAAGTCAAATAAAAAATGCAGTAAAAACCACAATCAGCATCATCACAAATAACTTGTTACCGATCAAATATTTCAAACAAACATGGACAACAATGCCAGGCTTATTTTTGTTTTCACCTTTATGACCTTGGAACTTTAAGATTTCTCAAAGCCTCAGCTGCATAGGTTTGAAGTAAATGGAAAATAAGAAATCTAAAAGTGGACCAATTATGTCAAATTCGTGTAACGCAGTTATTCCTTATGACATTGATTCAGCTTTTAGGCAGATGGGCATCAAGATTCATAGAAGAATTGAAAATTTGTCAAGGTTCTATTCGGATCAGGAATAGCATTCTCCTCTAAAGGAGTTCATCAATGAGGCTGAACTTTTAGCAGCCATAGATGAATTAAGAATAGAGAAGAATATGGGTCTCTTTCACATGATAACAAGAAGAAAGTAGGCCATGGAAGATTCAAGCTGCCATGGAGCAGTGTTGAGAGATCATCATAAGTTCTTTTGTCTCTATTGATGTCTGTCACATATATAGGATAGGTAATATAGCTTCCCACCAGTTAGAACACTAGGCCTGCACAAATGAATCAGTTTGTGACGGGAATCTGGATAGGTAAGTTCCATCCATACTTTTTTTGTATGATGGGTAAGCTGGACTTGACCCAACGACTACAAAGTTGCTTTGCAATGTGACCAACTGAGCTATGGGTCTAAGCCCAATAGATTGTTCTGTCCATACTTGATAGACTGTATAGAGGGAATAGATGTATCAATGTTTTCTTCCTGTATTAATGAAATATCGTCAAAAAAGTAAATAAATAAGAACTTAGTCTGCCAGTCTGACTCAATGTGGTATGGAAAATATGGGGATTCTTCAAAAAAGGTATTCTTGGATTTGTTGAGTACTTCCTTGTGGTATGAATGCAAAATCTTTCTTGTATTGTTATCACAGTATAAAGTAGAGTGTCAGTTTCTTTTTGCTCCAAGAAGGAATTGACCTTGGAATTACAAGTAGGGCAAGGTATTAAGCTTTCGGACTGAAGGAAACACAGATCAAAGCATGCTCAGAGGGAGAGATTATATATGATAGAACAAAGAATCAATGATGAACTGTCATCATACCTTCAATCTAGACATTTGCTATTTAGGAGATCGATTGAGGACATAACGAATGTAACACATTAAAGTATGTAAAATACGCAATCTTTTCGGGATAACATCCTACTGGAAGGTCTCAATGATTAAATACCTGTTTCTCTCAGTAGCTTTTACCATGAGCGACACGTCAACCTACCAAGAATTTAGGAGCAGGATACATCCATACCACTACAATTGGTGATCTGATTAGCACAAAAGCAATGGTTTGCATCATTGTCAAATGTCCATGGGCACGAGCATAAAAAACATTTTAAGACAGAAGTATGGTATACTTGAACAGAACTATCTTCTACTCAAGATATATTTTCTTCTTCTTCGACACTTGATCTGATTTTTGTTCAGTCGGGGGCATAGGTACACCACAACAATTTTTCATGTCCTACTTAAACACTTTTAAGTGACCCAAATTAATCTGCCTTTTATTTATGTTCATCAGAACTTAGAAAGGATGGCTAACATGAAACCATCAAAAGAAACCAATTTATTTGATTTCAATAAATCAAGTTGGATAACAAAGTGGCCTATTGCAACCAACACCACTAATGGACACTGCCCATACTACTACAATATTTTTAATGTCAATTGTGACTTTAAAATGACATACCAATCTGATTCATGTCTTTGAAAACAATTGCCTAACCTGGGGTATTTCTACTTTGGCACATTACATGTATGAATTCTGTTGCAACAGGTAACCCTGAAGGTTTGGGTGCTGAGCTTTTAGAAACTTTGGTGAAGATGGCACCAACCAAAGAAGAAGAAGTAAAACTGAGAGACTACAGTGGTGACATATCAAAATTGGGGTCCGCAGAGCGATTCCTCAAGGCAGTGCTGGATATACCATTTGCCTTCAAAAGAGTAGATGCCATGCTATACAGAGCCAACTTTGAAACAGAAGTAAAATACTTGAGGAAGTCTTATGAAACCCTCGAGGTACTTGTTGAAAACTTCTACTTCATTTTTATTCGCTGCAATTTTTTACTAACAAGGGTATTTGCTGTTATGCAAACACGTATTCTAAACTCTTAAATGACACCAAATCCTAAGGAATCCAAGATTAGGGCCTTTCCTGTCTTGTAAAGTGGCATCCACGTTTTTCCTCAGATGCCTCTTTCAGGAGATACAGCCCCTTAATGACCAAAATTTCAAGAACCCAACACATATTTTTCCCTCATCCCCTCTTCACTAAGTGAAACAAGCCAAAATAATTGCTTTGTAACTCTGCCATATTGTTCTGTCCAAATCTTAAACCCATAGCACTAATAATAATCTCATTCTTAAACATCGGCTTACCATTGAGACCCTTACCCATATAACAAAGTTCATTATCCATATCATGTTGCAGGTAGCATGCGAAGAGTTGAAGAACAGTCGACTATTCCTAAAACTACTAGAAGCTGTCCTCAGAACTGGGAACCGAATGAATGTGGGCACCAACCGTGGTGATGCAAGAGCTTTTAAGCTTGATACACTTCTAAAACTAGTAGATATAAAAGGAATAGATGGAAAGACAACATTGCTTCATTTTGTTGTCCAAGAGATTATTAGATCTGAGGGTGGTGCAGGTTCTGATGATACACCCGACAATCATCTCGACAAAATGCACTTCAAGGTGAAGGAAGATGACTTACAGAAACAAGGATTACGAGGCGTGGCTGGACTGAGCAGAGAACTTGGCAATGTTAAAAAATCAGCGGGAATGGACTCAGATGTCTTAAACAGCTATTTGTCCAAGCTTGAAATGGGACTTGAGAAAGTCAGGTTGGTTTTGCGATATGAGAAGACAAGTACACAAGGGAAATTCTTTGAGGCAATGAAGTTGTTTCTAAATGAAGCTGAAGAGGAGATCCTTAGAGTTAAGGCTGGTGAGAAAAAGGCTTTATTCCATGTTAAAGAGGTGACAGAATATTTTCATGGAGACACAACAAAGGAAGAAGCCCATCCTTTCAGAATCTTCATGGTTGTCAGAGATTTCCTCTCTGTGTTGGATCAAGTATGCAAAGAGGTGGGAAAGATACAAGACAGGACAATGGTGGGCTCTGCTAGATCCTTCCGGATATCTTCGAGCGCCTCATTACCCGTTCTTAACAGATACAATATAAGACGAGATGGAAGTTCGGATGAAGAAAGCTTGTCTCCATAATATTATCAGAAAAGAATGCACTTGAATTCGTTCCAAAACCTACCAATTAACTGGCACTCACATGGTCCCATACAACAGCGGTATCTGATTCTTCTCTGTGCAAGCAAATAGAACACAAAATCCTACCCACATATAGGATTTTACATACTTACTTCATAAGTATTGCTTTCAGAAAGAAAACACAAACTGCACAAACACTACAGACACGGTTTGTAGATCCGAAATTCAAAGAGCTGCCTAAGGTCCTCTCCAATAAATATGAGCTTTGAAGTCATCAACACCCAAAGCTTATAAAACCAGTGGGTACCTCTTTAGAAGTATAAGCACTCATACATTGTAGAACAAGGACTGTCCTCTGTAATCTATAAACAAAAACTTTTTTGTACTCCAAAATAATTGACACAGTTAAGATTTTAAAAATATATCCTTCATCCAACATATTCAGGAAACAAAAACATTTACATGTTGCCTTATTTGGTTCGGATACAATTGTTGGAATTCGTTTTATTATGTGTAGTTGAACGTTTATTTTACAAATAGCTTGGAATTATGAATGGGTCCACTTTATGTAATATTGAGCAAATAAATGCGGAGTTGTGAAAGGAAAGACGACGAGAAAAATTATTACAAGTCTTCTTTGCTACCTAATAAAGTTTCCCTTGAAGTTAGTTTTGGTATTTCTTTCTGTACTGCAAATGTTTATTTGGATAATTAGTTAAATTTCTTACTGTTTCTCCAACATTTTGCTTTATATGTTCAACACTTTTGCTTGATGTGTTAAAAACAAGATCTAAGGCACTAGTATCTGTTGGAAAATCTCTTTCTTGGCCATAAAAGAAAATCATTTTGGCTGGATTATGCAGACCAACTGTATACCGATTCTGGGGATTTAGAAAAGATAGACTCAATTGAAGCAAGTAAAGGAAAACTCTCAGAAGAATTTTCCAAATAGAGAAGGTCAATAAAATTCTTAGGGACTGTAGACAGTGCATTTTAGAGCAGAGGACACTAGCCAACTAGAACCGCTCAATAAGCCCATAAGCTTTTAATGCTGATTCAATACCATCAATCACTTTCAGCACCAAAATGGTGCCTGGTCATAAGCCCTGTCTACATGACAAGACCAACAACCAGCCCTGCCCACAGGCCAACTTATGTAATCCTGGATGCATCGTAGATCAAACAAACAAGAAGTTAAGGGAATCGTCGGTGGTCAACACATTTCAATGGTGGAAACTAAAACGGTAGGAATTTTCACTAAACTATCTGCCGGTGCCCCACACAAGGTGATGTGATAGAGTTGAGAAAAAAGATTTGGGAAGTAAATGGTGTGTGGGAAAAGGTTCATTTAGATTTGGGAAGGGAATAGGATGCATTTTTGAGAGGTTATATTTTGTGGGTAATCGCCTTTAAAAGCTCAATTTCCTCAACTCTTTTGCCATGTCCTTGAATAAGAATTTGCCAATTTCAAATGTCAAGGTTTAGACTGAAGAAGAGTTTACTCGGGATTTTGTTTTCCGAAGGAAGTTCCATGATTGGGAGTTCTAGACATTGGAGTGCTTCGATTACAAATCAGAATGATTTTTTTTTTTTCTTTTTGTGGTGAGAAGTCTTTCTATTAATCTCTTTTACCAACTTTATCCTTCTCCATTCAAAGGTTGTTTGGACTCCAAAAGTTCCTTCAAAGTGTCCTTTTTCATTTGTTTTGCATTATAGAACAAAATCCCAACCATCAATCATGTCATTGCCAAGGATAATATCTCAGCAAACTATTGTTGCTTATGTAAAACAAGTGGAGAGCCCATCAATCAAATCACCTCTTTATTCATTGTTCCTTTGCAAAATGCTCATTTTCTCTCTTTATTTTACATTTTGAGATGTTTTCCCAAATCCGTTATGTCCTTATTTCATGATTGTAAAACTAAAATATTGTGTACAAAAGAAATTATTTTGTGGTCCATTACCCTTTGGTTGTTTGTCAGGGAATTTGGAAAGAAAAGGAATATCATAAAGTTCAAAAGGAATGAGCATTCGATGCAAGAAACTATATAATTAACATCAATGTGGTCAAGGCGAGCGCCTTGGTGTGGCTCAAGGTGGAGCGAATTGAAGATGCCTTAATAAATGTGAGGCAGGGCACTGTAAATGAGGCATACCAAGGTGCAAGGAGTACCAAACGCATGCCTCACTTAAAATTAAATAAAATAAATGTATTTTATTTTTTACACTCCTTGCATACAAAAATATTTATCCAAAAAGTACATTTTCTACCATTAAAAATATTTAGATTTACATTTTATCATTTGTATTTGGCTCGAGCCCATTAGGATTCAGTTGACTTAAGCCCACTAGAGGTATAGGGCTGATCTAAGGTACAACCCGCCTCTTTAGGGATGGGTTAGGGCTCAACCAAACTCAGACCAGACCCACCCATTGACAACCCTAATTGCTGCTATGTTGTAGCCTTAGAGGTGCAACCACACATGTTTTAACCTATAATTTCATATGGTAAAGGAAAAAATATATAAATGTCCCTTTTTACTTTTTTTTTTTACCACTATAATGAAAAAATATATATAAATAAAGATTTAAAAAAAAAAAAAGTGAATTTACATAAAAACCACATATCTCGTCCATTTTTGCATTTCTGAGTTCTCATCGACCAAGAAGAAAACAGTTCTCTTTATGTAGAAAAGTTAAAAAGATACAAGTGAAAATGTAAGAAGTAAATAACGAGATGAGTTGAATTGATCAACTCGATTAGCTCAACTTAGCTCCCCAACGTTGCGGATTGACTCGTTGGACATCTGAGTTGAGCTTACGATTTTAAAACTTCCGCACTCTTTTGTATCTCACTCACTCACACCTATTAATGAAATTATATAAACACATCACATAAGGACATAGACACACCAAATGAGGATTAGCTGCAAGGGCAATCAACAATGACCAACCTTTTATTTCTTCCTCAATGTCTCTCAGGAAGAAACTTTGAAGCGGGCATCCTTGCTTCAAAATTTGAAGGAACTCTCTCCATTGGATTACACGTGGCACTTCTGTTATTAGGTATATACCCGAGAATCAAAACCGAATTGGAGATTGATCGAAGCTTATGTTTAATACAATGTCTTTAAGACAATTTTGTTTCCGCAATTTGATTCCCACGGATCTATGAATAATTGTCTTCCACAATACAACGATCACATGTGCAGAGACAGCACTTCAATCTACACATCTAGCGAACCGAAAGTTAATTTGTACTCTGAAAGAAAACAGATCATAAATTCAGAATGCAAGTAAAACGGGAGAGAAGAAAAAAAAATTAAATGAAATAATCAAGGTCGAAATGGCCTATTTATAGAAAATGAGTATACATAACAATCCAAAATCCAAGAGAGGTGTCTTTTTTATGACAACCTTTATTAAGCTCAAGCCCAAGGGGTGTGCCCCTTATTAAGCCTAAGTCCATCTGATGGACACATTAAAGATTTTTTGGACCAATATAGTTTAAATCCTTCTTGAGCCCATGAGCCCCTTGCACGTGCGTAGATTTATCCAAGTCTTTTTCTCATATTCACTTAAGTGATACGAGAAGTTTTATATAAGAATTAGATAAATTTCTTATTCCTATCCGATGTAGGACTAAAGAATTTTACTAACAAACTCAATAATTCTACAAATCACATATTAAAAAACTATGGCTAGTAGGGGATGTTTGGAGTTGATTTCTCATTCACTCAAAAATGATTTTCAACAATTAATAAATGAAATTGTTCTCTTTAAAGAGAAGAATAAGTTCCCAAGTGGTCTCGCCTCAAACAAAGCGTGGGTCCCACTTAAATCATAGTTCAAAGTGACTCACTAGGTCACAAAAATCTACAAATTTCTGCAGATTTTTTCAATAACTTCTAAAGAGATATTTCAAATTTTGACGGAATGTAGGTGCATGAAATAAATTCAAAATGTCACGTGTCTTGTAATGAAGATAGGGGTGAGCCCACTAACCAACCCAAGAAGTCAATCTAGGACTTAAGAGCTTTGTAGCCTGGCCCAGCCTGAAAAATATGCCCATAGTACTTAGTGACAGACCTTGACCATTTCCATGATCTTAAAGAATCAAACACCAACACTGCAACCACTCTCCCCAACCCTCACCACCTGGTCAAATTGACTGTTTCAATGACACTATAAAGTAAAACACACACACACACACAAACTCCAAACAAAATTGTTTCGAGAATGGACTTCATGGTGAAATCCACAACACTCATCATCATCCTCTTTATCCTTCTTCTGCCTTACACAACTAATTCCCGAAGAATGTCAAGCATTATATCATCACCTACACAGGTGAGCCCTCTTGACTTAACGCTTCTGGCCTTTTTGTTACATTTATCTCACATTGATTTTTTTTCCTGAGTTTTTGTTTCTAAATTACTCTGTAGAGGAGGAATGGTGAACCAACTCTCAATGAATTGATCATGTTTAACTTAAGAAGCAAGAAAACAACAAAGATGGGTTCGTCTCCAGCTTCTTGTGTTTCAAAGTGCGAACAATGCAAGCCTTGCTTGCCCATCAGAATGTCAGTCCATCCCAAGGCGTGGGAAGAAAACGAGTACTATCCCCAAGTCTGGAGATGTTCGTGCCAAGATAAGCTCTTCGTTCCTTAGTAGGCATACATGTTATTTAATCTAAGAATCGTAATAAGCAGTTACATTACATATTCCATTCTGTAAGACATATACACTCACCATATTTTTCTAACTGTCCAAAAGAATATCAATCGATTAGACGTATTAGATTAATGGAACCCATCAGATGGTAGGCTTTGTGAGCTATCTAGTTAATGTGAGTCAATCCAATCCCATTTTCAGCTTTTAGTTAGTTCAGTTCATTAGCATTATAACTCAGTTTTGCAACTATGAGAAAACTCAGTGAAGGGGGCTTCAGAAGGAAACGATTCTCCGCTGTATTAATTTCAAGTTGAGGTACACAGAAACACCATCAAAGCCTTTGTACCGGGATTATTGCAAAGTAAATAGAGTGGCACCCAAATCTACAACTGGTAGAGGTCACACGAGAAACTAGACACATTTGCTTTAGGCACAAACGGTAATTGCTGATGAAAAGAATGGTGCTCCAGCAATGTTCTTTGCTTGCAACATTTTTCTCACCAATATTTTCCACTTCATATCATCTTTTTTGTTCTGTTGCTGCAATCTCTCCTTAAAATTCCTGCAATGGCAGAGTTTTGCTTGGTCAATTAAAGCCTAAAGTTCCATATTCTTAATTAATAAGATAAAAATACATTAAGTGGTCTAGAATTGGTAAGTCCCATTCAATGGTATAACCTACACTGCATTGGGCAGGAGCAGATTTATAGTGGGGGCACTTTCCCCCACTAGAATTTTTAGAACTTATAGGATTTATAATTGTGCAATGCCCCAGGCCTACAACAGTACGATATTATTCAATTTGGGCTGGAGCCTGCATGGCTTCAAAATGCGTTGTACCATATAGGGTCTAGTTTGTCCTTATAGCCCAGGTTCTGAACGTTCTCCTTTCCGATATGAGTCTAATCATACTCCTCCCTGCCATTCCACCCCGCAACGTGATGGTTCCACTTCGACCCCTCGGTCTTCGTAGCCCTTTCCATGTCTAGCCAATGGTGCATCAGCGAAATCGTGATAATATGCCATTAGAACGGATAACAGCGGTGGAAAAAAAAATCTGCCGCTATTACCCCCACAAAAAATTTAAAATTTTAAGTGTCTTAGTTGCCCCCACTTAGACAAAATCATGGTTCCATCCTTGGCATTGGGCTCAATATGGATTTCAGATTGATTATCATGCCAAAAGATAGAAAAAAAAAATAACAAAAAGAAAAAAAGACTGATGGGTGCGCACCTGCACAAGGGAACCCTACATTCATTGGGTTCAGTACAGAGGCGAGAGTGTAGTTCAAGGAGCTGCCACATTCTCTTACAATGGACGCAACCACCATGGACTCTCATCTTACAACCGGCAAAGTGACGGACAAGCAACTCAAGTCCCTTACATGCCTCAAAATCGCAAGGCGCCTGGTCACCTTTCAGAACTTTATCGTGGGGGCCGATTGTCCGACATCCATCTCTACATATATGCACAAGGGCTTCCATTGCCTCATACAGTTGTAAATATACCTTCCTCTCCTCAATTTTCCTTAGCCTTTCTTGTTTCCTCTGAAATCAAATTCAACAAATTACTAGAGTGGGAAACAAGCAATAGGTTTCATGCTTTAAGGCAATCAAATAGACTTACTGATTCGGCTTCAATAATGGATTCTAGAAGTTCTTTCTCTAGCATGGGATGGCTTTGCTTCATCACTTTCCATCCTTGGGTGACAGAGATGACTTTGAAGCTCTTGAGGATCAAACGGTGACAAAAGAGGCTTAAACGGGGTGCATCGCAGAGTAGCGCGAGCTGGAAGACATCAATTACATTCTCTGTGTTAAGCAAACCATTCTCTAGTTGATGCTCACATTCTTGCTTCAACGTGTGAATCGTAAATGCGTGTGATAGCACCAACAAAGGCAAGACATATTCATTCATATCTACTTGATCATAGCTACAAAAGAAAGTCACAACAATCCGTTTAGTGCTTAAGCACTATCAACTTGAATAGCTAAGAACTTCAATGACTTGATCCATATAAATGGCGTTCAAACACTACGAGATGGAGATAAAGTGGGTATATTTTCTTGACCTCCATGGGCGCAAAATAATTTTTCTGTGGTCCAGTAATGAAAAATGACCTCAATGTTGGAACCCTTTGTGTATTAAGTAATTTATTGACTAAGAAATCTATGTTTTATTCCAAGGCACCCCTAGAAAGAAAGGAAGGAAATAGTTACCAGGAAGAATACAAGAAGCGAATGAAAACTCGAACTGCTTGATGTGGGACACCTTGGATGGAGAGTGATCGTTGACGGCCACGACTTCTTGTTTTCTTTAACATGCCCTTCATCACTGGAGAAGCCATGCCCTATTGACGGTACAACATAAAGACAAGGAAATACATTAAGGATACAAATATGGGTAGTTATTCCTAAATTGCTATAACTATTAGCACCGTCTATAGAAACTGAAGAGCTTTTCTTGATCATAATTAACAACTATGTAGAGTAAAAGAACTCACGAGAACACTAGCATGGGCATGAATGGCACAACCATTATCCGTAGTAATATCAACATCAGCTCTATACCCTTCATTAAAAAGGCCTTCCCACAAGTCTCTTGTTGCCTTCGCAATATAGCTATGTTCCCTTAATGGTAAGCCATCCACCACTAACCCCTTTTGACGATAAGTAGTCACCACCAATCCAGACATTGGAGGAGCCTCTGGAATACCCATATAGGCAGCCATAGTCGAAGACCTCTTGTAGTCCCTCCCTGTCTCTTCCATCAATTTCTAAGCTTCCCTCCTGACCATAAAATCAATGAATTTGATCAGTATAGTTTCAGAATTCATATATGGCAATTTTGTTGTATTCTCCTATATTGAAGACAAATTGAAACTTCGATAACTTCTTAGTGAGATATGCATGTGAATGAAATATGTTGGATTAAACAAGACATCATAGCAATCAAACATAAAGAACTTGCACATTGTGCCTGTACTCTCTACATAGAAAAATTCTATTGCCACACACAACTACTTTTACTAAGAGCACACCAATTCACATGATAGGAAGAATTAGCACACATCTTAGGGTGTGCTTAGTAAAAGTTGGTGTGGCAATAGAAGGTTATCTACGTATCCTAATAAAATCTTGGCTTGTGGAAAATTACAAAAAAAAAAAATAATAATAATAATAATAACTTAATTTTCTAATAAAATGATGGGGTTTTATAATTACAAATACGGACATTAAACTTCATGAATTTATGTATATGGATACATTTTGAAAATATTTACGTAAAAGGATCATTTATCCATTTTGGTTAAAAAATTTACTTACAAAAAAGTATTTATTTTTTAATTTAATATACCTTTATATATGGATTTTAATTTTAATATACCTTTATATCCCTACTCAAAAGAAATTTAATTTTTTGAAAAAAATATTCATTTTTAAATGAAATTACCAAAATACACTTATGCTATTAGTTTTTGCTTGGATTTTAGGTATTATAAATATAAATTGCATATATATATATATTGTATTAAATTAAAACATTGACCACTTACCTCATTAGACCTAAGGGACTAGTAGTAAATTTATAATTTTTCCGTACAAGCTGTATCCATTTTCGTCAAAAAAAAAAAAAAATTAACAAAAACGGATATATTAAGTCCACGAGGCATGTTGTATAAAATAATTTAAAATTTGTTTATTACTAGTTATTGCCCATCCCCACTGCAAAATGCAACCTTAGGTCTTCTCCTTTTAACAGCAGTGATGGGCATTTCCGTCATTCTTCCCCAATTTACTTCCTTTCTCCGTAAATCAAAATCATTTAAACCAGAATAATATTATTGCAGAAAGTACCTTTTGAATTGCCAGAAAATCCCGAAACGCGAAGCTGTACGAAGAATCGCTTCCTTCTTCAAACGCAAAACCCTAAAACAGCTTACTGGATTCACAACAGCCCTTCTCTCTCGTGCTTGAGGCAATAAATAAGAGTGGTTTTGGAGGCCCAGAAGCGGTTTCAAAGGCTTATCGGGTTGGTTAGAATGGAGACTTTTTGTTGGGGGTTTCGGCGGAGAACCATCCATCCGATACGTAACAAATTCTAAAAAAAACACTGCTCCGAACCCGAATATAGTGGAATTCGGACCAATAGATCTTTTGCCTTTGAATTATGCAGTCCGATCCTCTCCGTTCCCGCGTTCCACGTCATCAACTGCTCCTAACGAACTCATTATATTTGCCAGCTAATAAACAAGCGACACGTGACGATCATCACATTGGATTTGTTACTTTCTGAAGGACAAAACAAACGATGATGGTTAGCTTTATATCGAACACGTGGATTCCCGTTTTCTAAAATTTTATCATCTTTTAAGTATTAATGTTGGAGTGACTTTGCTTAGAGACGAGACATCTTGATGTTGTGGTGCGTGCAAGCCCATAGATACGTTTTCTTTAAGATACGAGTAAAACGCATCCACATACATACACACACCACCACGTCAAGGTGCAAGGTGTCCCCATGTGTCCCTGCTGAGGTCACTCCCACACGACTCTTTTTTAAGTTATTTCTATACCTGCACAAATAGATAATTTTTTTAATTTTCTTTCTTAAAATTTTATTACTGATTAAGGCAATTTAAATATTGTTCAACTAAAGTCGATCATGAACTTACGACACTCTTTCGATAATATGATTTTGGGCATAACGAGATAAATTTTAAGTGATCCAAAATCTTTGGTATAAGGCCTTGAGAATAGATGATATTTTTTTTTCTTAGTATATTCACCTATCCATCTCAATATTTTGACATGTTTTATTTGATTTACAAACATTTATTTGCTTATTGCCGAATGTTTAACTACTCCATAAAAGAACAATCAATTACACCATTTTTCTAAGATTTTAGGGAGCTTGCCCTTACATCCAAACAATATTATGGAATTGAGGTTATGAGGATGGTGATGATGTCCAAACCCCAAGGGGTAGGCTCAATGGCAATTTCGGATCAATAAACATTTAATGCTCCCAGGTCGTGAGTTTGATATTTAGTATGAGTATTAATTCCTCAGGGACCACCCGCGAGGGCATACCTTCACTTACCTAATGTGTGTGATGCACAAACATTGCACGTGCCACAAGACTAATCCTTAGACAAGATCATAGTCTATGGATTGGGCAAAATCCAAATAAGGCCCCAATCCACTGCCTAAAGGGATATCTCGTTATAAAAAAATAAAAATAAAAACCTAGTGATGATGTCTTGAGAAGCGACTGCCACTGTTATTATATTAATATAGCTTACTAATAGGAAGACCATTATGCCAACATATATATATATATATATATATATATATATATATATATATATATATATATATAATTAGCAATAATAGCAACGCATAGCCATAAAAAATTATCATTGTTATTATATAACTTGTCGCAGATAACTCGTCTAATTCGGTATTGTCCACCAAGGAGACGAATAGACAAGTCATCTCAAACCATGGTCTCATTTGAAAACACAGTCCATTGTGTCATTGTTGAAAGACAGGAGACGAGATTTTAAAACGAATTCTAAAACCATGGGCTGGACAAACGTGGTTGACAGGCCAGCCCATCTGACTGACAATAGGGACTATCCTAGTGGGTCACTATGTTTGGCCCAATTCGGATCAAAACTCTAGAGAAGTTTTCCATTCATATTTCATGGGCCTGGCTCCAATTAGACTTTTCCAATATCCCCATCATTGTTGTTTTGGTTAGAATATACTGTTATCCAACCCGTTAGAACTACTACAAATATTTTAACATAGTTTTCAAAAGGAGGCTGCCTAGTTGCGCATCACAATAAAATGAAATATTACTTTTGGCTTTTTTTTAAAGATTCCTATCTAAACTTGTTACGTCCCACAAAGAATTTTATGTCAATGTTAAAAGATACATAATTCACTATTAGCAAGAACTCGGGCAAATTTTACATTAAATTTAGGGCATATTTGAAAAAGGAGAGCTCATAGTGAAAGTTTATTATAGCTTTGGTGTTTGATTGGTCTAAGAGTTTAACCTATGTTTATTCCCCAAATTACAAAATTAGAGTTAAAATTAGGGTTTATCTTGAAAATCCATTAGGGTTTAAACGGTAGAAGAGTAGTTTAAATTATAGTTTACCATGTAAACCCATTAGGGTTTTAGAGGCAATTGGAATCTTCTTGGCAATGGCATTTGTGAGATATTGGAGAGTAGATGGAGATTGTGCTTTGATGATAAATGTGAAACAAAAATCCTAATAAAAGAGAGAGAGAGAGAGGTGTTACCTGTGCTATGGAAGAAGAATACGATTCTCGCATAAAAAAGTTGCCAACATTCACCCCTAGGGGTGAATGTTGAAAAACATTTAAGAAAGTTGGAGGGTTTAGCGAGTTAATAATTTGCACGGGTTGATCATCTTAAACACATGAAATCAAATAACATTTGTTATGTGCCGACTTTCACGCACTACAAGTTATTATCAAATAGACCCCTATTGTTACACAAATTGAGATCTGTTGGAGTAGGTTGATCACGATCTAAGATGTTGTCGTCACACAAGAAAATGGTGACATCATCTGTATGGTTCTGCACATCAAAAAATCAGTGTTTAGAAGAAAAACCGGGTCTTCAATACCAAGAGCTCATATGGTAGATTATGAAACTTTGAAAATTGAATTTGAAGTTTATGAAGCTTAGGTGTTGTGGTTCTCTCTATTAATTCTCAAGAAAAAGAAGGTTATTGCAACTTTTTTTGTTCTTCGAGTGCAATCCTAACTATATAGTGCAAGTGATTTTTTAAGAGAATTTCCATTGACACCCCAACTTTTCTTTACTACACACTAATTTCTTAAATAATTTATCACAACCCATCTAAAGATTAAAACACACCATTCAAACATTATAAAGGTTTGTCTCAAATTATTATCTCAACCTTACAAAACATTATAACACACGTTCAAAAAAATTTCAACAGTTGTTTACGATTATGATTAAGCTTATATAAAATCTTAAACCCAAAAAATAAAATCTAGCATAAGAAAAAAGAGAGAACTTCTATTGGTGCTCCAACTTTTACTTATTCTCAACCATTTACTTGTGGGTGAATCTCTATTTCGTGTGCTGAATATGATGACATTCCGATTTCGATATACTATTCATTTTAATTCCCAAAACATGCTTTTATAGTAGATTCATCACTTTTATAATCTACAAATTCATTGATCAAATGCCAATGATTTTATTTTATCAACGATCTCGCTGCTAATTTATCAACGGATTTGTTGATTATAAAAGTGACAAATCCATTGGAAAAGCATGTTATGGGAATTAAAATGAACAGTGTATCAAAATCAGAATTTGGACATAAGTTGCGTACGTTTTGGGAAAAATCTCCTTACTTATTTTCTTGATTTTTAATTAGGGGTGTAATAAGTAAGAGTTGGGGTGCCAATAACAGCTCTATTTTTTCAAAAGGGGTGGAATGCAATCAGTACTTAGGTGGTGTGCATGTAGTCAGTCCCTTTCGAAAATTGAAAATGGCGGTCTACACTCTACTGTCCACTCTCCATTGTTCTCCCTCGCTTCTTCTGCTCCTCAAGTTCTTCAAACCCTAATGGGGAAGAGTCTCCGTTCTTCTTTTCAGACTTCTGCAGAAGAATTTCTTTCTTCTGCAACCAAAATAGGTTTAAAGTCGGCGAAACCCTCTCTAAAAACCCTAATATGGAGCATCAATTCCTCATCAGATCTCTGTTCTTCTCTTCCTCTCCCTCTCCACCAATCCATCACTCGATCCATCGAATCCTTCAAAAAGTTACTCGGATCTCATAGCGTCGATTTCACAGTATCTCCATATTCGCCTCCAACAAAGCGGCTTCGAAGATCGTCCAGATCAAGGAAGAACTCAAACGAAATTAGCGAAGAAGAAGGTTTTAATTCCAAAATCAATTCTAAAAGGAAAGTTCTTCTCCAAAGTCTCGAGATATACTCTTACATTGTGTTTCTTTGCATTTCTCATCCTAAAAAACCATTTTTGCTGTCCGATCTCTTACCTTCTGCGCAAGAATTGCACGATAATCTAAGTTTATTTGAATTGGATCCTATTTTACAATCTGAGATTTCTAATCTGTGCGAAGAATGGTGGAAGGAGCAATTGCCAGGGAGAGAAACCCTAATTTCTCGATTTCTTCCGTTTCTTCTGTCAAGATCCTTGTCATCGCTGAGGAAAGTCGACGTGCATAGGGTTTATGCTCACCGAGAGGCCTTTTCTTTGTTTGATTTTGATGATGAGAGCATCGAGGATCTGAAGCTTCTTCTAGTCCGCTGCGTCATTACTCATTTGTATTTGAAGACAGAGGAAGGGAGGCGTTTTATAGCGTTTTTGTTCGGATTGAGTGGTCAGCTTGCAAAGGAAGCTTTGGCGATAATTCGATCTCAGATCCCTTTTGGGAGGAAGTCAACATTGGAGGCATTCTCAGACATTCTTTTTAGAGCTTGGAAAGTTGGGGAAGGCTCACCTCGGAATGAAATTGAGAATCGGTTTCTGCCGGATTTGGTCGAGGGGGCAATTCATGCAAGTTCAGCGTCACTTGCTGCCTTCACAAGGAGGGTTTTAGGTGGGTTTATCAATCAGAGGAACACGGATGGTGTTGATAAGCTTCTTTTTCGTCTCACTGAACCTGTGATATTCAGGTCACTGCAGGTATTTGTCTTTGTTTCCATGAACTAGATATAATTTGGTTCTCTCTTTTTAACTAAGCAACTAGTCCAAAAAATCAATCTGTTGGAGAGGGGGAGAACTATGAATATAGGAGGGTCATTGGGCTTACCTAGGGTATGAGTATGACACATCTGAGTTAAGAAGAAAATATATACTCAACACTCCCCCACACCCATAAGTGTGGAAAGAATCAATCCTGTGACTAATGCCCTGATACCATTTAACCAACCAACTACTCCAAAAGACCTATCTATTGGATAGGGGAAGAACTATGAACATAAGAGGATCACGAGACTGAACTAGGGTGTGACACACCCGAGAATGGAGGAAAATATACACTCAACACTTCTTCTCACCCATAAGGGTGGAAAGAATCAAACCTGTGACCTATACAAACCTAATGCTCTGATACCATGTTAACCAACCAACAACTCCAAACGACCGATCTACTGGATAGGGGGAGAACTATGAATATAAGAGGGTCAGAGGGCTTAAATGGGGAATGACACACCTGGGAGTGGAGGAAAATATAGACTCAACATCTTGCACTCGAATGTTCCAAGGCATTAAAAGTTCTATATTATATACTCCATAGTCCATAGAACTCAACCAATGTTGCATTATTTTAAACCATGCTAATATATTCTTCTTTTTTAATTGTATTGGCAGGTTGCAAACTCAAATGTTCGGCAAAATGCATTGCATTTATTGCTAGACGTGTTCCCTCTGGAAGACCCAGGTGCTACAAAAGAAGTTAAAGATGAATTGCTTGATAAACAATTCTTCTTATTGGAGAGATTACTTGTAGATGAATGCCCCGATGTGAGAGTCATTGCGGTTGAAGGTTCTTGTCGTATTCTTCATCGCTTTTGGGAAGTTATTCCTTCTCCAACCATTACCAAGACCATCACTGAACTTGTCGATGACATTTCACATGATACATGCAATGAAGTTAGGCTTTCCACCATAAATGGCATTATATATTTGCTTGGCAATCCTCAAACTCATGAAATCCTAAAAGTGCTTCTACCAAGACTAGGAAATCTGTTCCTGGATTCTGTTCTTAATGTACGATTAGCCGTTGCGGATCTCCTTCTTGCTTTACGGGATATTCGGACTTTCCAGTTTCATAAGGTATGAAATACTTTCGAAATCTGGAACTCATATTAGCTGGTGCATACTTGTCAAGCTTCTACCCTAACTTGACAGGACTTGAACTTTTTATATTCACAAACTATTATAAGTTTGATGTAGGTTTAAAGCTTGATTCTGGTTCAAATGTTTTGCTGAATAGGTTTTCCAAATATACCCTAAAAGAACATTGCAGTATGCTCTGAAATTTGGAATATTTGAATTATGAAATGTGTCCATAAGTTCGGTATGTTTCATATTATACGGATATGTCATGATACATACTGGTGAACACATATTATATTCCACTGTTTTTTAACTTTCTCTTTTCAGGAAAAAGCCATGTGATTCTCCAGTGCCAGAAATCATGTTGGTTTTAAAAACAAAAACCTGCATCTTATGCTTCATTATTTCTGGAATATATTCCTCTATAGTCTTTTGCTTTTGCTTTCACTTTCAGGAAAAAAATCGTGTGAATTTTTTTCATATTTGATTGTAACTTTCAATTAATTACTTAAAAAATATTTTTTCTAAATTAAATAAGATGTTTGAGAATGTAATGACATGTTTTGGTTCTATTTCAGTTTTTTGAATTACGAACCATCTGAATGAAATGGCATTTTAAACATTGGATTATTATTATTTACTTATTTTTTTTTGGAGGTGGGGGGTCTTAGACCCATAGCTCGGATGGTTTGAGACATTGCAAAGCAACTTTGAGGTCGTGGGTTCAAGTCCACCTTACCCGTATTAAAAAAAAAAAAAAAAAAAATATTGGATTTGATTGTGTGTAAATTTCCCTCCTATTTTTCCGTTTCTCAAGGTGGTTGACTGCTGTTTTCTTTTAGGTGGTGGGCCTAGATACTTTACTGTCTTCCCTTGCAAACGATCAACCACTTGTTGCTCAGAAAATTACTAGGCTGCTTATGACATCATACTTTCCTTTGAAACTAACTCCAGAAGAGGCATGCAGTCGCTGTATTACACTTATAAAACGGTCTCCTATGGCTGGTGCAAGATTTTGCGAGTACGCTTTACTCGAAGGGTCATCTCCGAAGTACCTCATGGAACTTGTTAAAGTTTGTGTCAGTTTGGTCCTCTCACCCGATTATCTGAATGCTGATCAGATTGAGGGTCTCTTGGGTTCTGCTGCCAACCTTTGTAACAGTCTAGTGAGTGATACATCTTGTAAGACTGACCTTAAGAAGCTGCTTTCAGGTGAAAAACTACGGCACTTGTTTACTACAGCCGCTACTGGGCGTGCCCAAACTTCTGTCTTCACCATTGCTTCCATTGTGTCCCCAGATAATTTGTCTGGACTTATTCGAGAATGCATGGTTTTAATCAAGAATTGTGGTGATTTATCCGACAATGTGGAAAGACAAGCAGAAGTAAGGTCTGCTCATAAGTTAATGTTGTCATGTGGTAGGTTTGATAAGTTGTTTGGAGCCTTAACGAATCTTTTGCAAATAGCTGCATCTTTGTGCCATACAAAATTTGGCACTAAACAGGAGAAAACTAGGCTGTCTGTGAAGACCTCAATGAAGTTAAAAAATGTTGACAGGAAAAAGTCAGCCAATTATGATGCCATGGCCAATTTTGAGCAACATTATGTCATTGCTACTGGTGCAGCATGGCAGATAAAAGACTTGCTTACATCTGCAGATAGTCGGGATGCTTTATTAAAATCTCCAAGTTTGAAACTGGCATTCTCTGCTTTGAAGATCATTTCAGAGATTAGTATTGAACAGTGCATACATTTTGAATACTTGAAGATAACACCAGTCTTGGCATACACAACTCTTGCTTTACACATGAGTCATCAAAATGTTGACTTAACTGGGACAAAAGATCTTGGTGACAGCAAGAATGATGGTTCGAAATCCATAAATAAAAAGAATGTTGGTTCAAATTCCACAAGACCGTCGATGAAGGTAATACATATATTTGCTTTGTGATTTTTCTGGTTCAAGTTCTTTACACTGTGTACAGTTCAATATACATAACAGAGAATAGCTCTTAGAAGATTTACCTGTTGTCATTATCATATGTTGGATACTTTCCAATGATGAGACAGTTTACACTAATTTCTGCTGACTTTGTTGAGTGTCTGTGTAGCTAGGGCTTAAAATGGGTCGGACCCGGGCTAGATCTGAGTAGATACCATATTCAGATCCCAATTTTTTTATCTGGATACAAATCCAACTCTGATCTTACTATATAAAACCATATCCGAATCATTTTACTTTCACCTAATGCGGATCCTACCTGACTGAATTGCTTGATTCGGGTTGGGACGGGTCGGAAAAATCCGGATCATACACTAATTTTTCTGCTATACAATCCGACCCATTTTATGCCCTGTGTGTAGCTACAGATCAGAAAACCTGTGTGGCTCGGGGAGAGCTAGTTTAAATCTTAAACTACTTATTGATGTATGTGCAGAGTTTGACATTGGCATATGGTGTTAGATACAATGGTCAAGGCTTACCACTATTCCTCATGCATCTGTAGATATAACTGGATAATTGTTAAATACTTGAACATTAGCTTGTATAAAATTTTAAAGTGCTCACTGTATGATTCAGTGGAGTTTTGAGATTGCAGAGTTGGTTTCTTTGAAATATTGTACACACGTCTTCCTCCCCTAACTCTGTAATTTCTTCATATTTTTTCTTCAGTTCTCATCTATAATAATTAAAAGGTGATGTTGAAAAGCCTATGATTTAATTGCTGCTTAGCTACCGACTAACCACATTTATTTCTATTATCTACGAAGTTAAAGAACAACAGTTGAATTTGGAATTTGTTAAGGGAGGTTTTTCCATGATCCTTTTTTAGATGCTTTGAATATCAAGTATATGAGGTGATTGCTTAGGCTTGTCTAGAGCTCAGTATGGTTGTTTGTGCTTGCCACATTAAGACTAGCTATACTTTTTTTTGTTTCTTTTTAATTTGCCTCTAGTCTGGTTAGTACTGTCTAAAGCATTGTTGCATCTTATATTTCCTGGAGCTGATCCCAACCGCTGTTGTTTCCTAGCCGAAGATGTTGGAGTACTCATTGGACCATCTGTTTGGTTGTACGGAGAAGTTATTTGCTGCAAGTGAAACTGAAAAGTCCAGCAATTTACCTTTCAAATCCAAGGCAGAAGAGAAGGAAGCATCCCAGCATCGGAGAAACAAGGGAGGGGAAGCTCCAACAGCTGCTTTTAGTCCGACTAACGAAGGTAAGCAAATATTCTGGATTGAAAGAAATCTTGTTCACTAATCGATAGGAGAGTTTACTCTGGATGATACATGTAATCGCCATGACTCATCATTTCATAGTCAACCAAGAGATCCCGGGTCAAAATATAGGCTGATTGGATGATCATTATCACCATCATAAAAGCCTTATCCCAAAGATTTGGGGTCGATAAACCCTGTTCTTCCATTCATCTCTAACACGAGCAATGTCTTCTGTTGTATTTAAAACTTATTGTTTCATCCCTGTAATTTAAAACTGCAGAGCATATCCAAAAGTGGGCTGACCAGGTTTTCTTGAACTTTAATGTAGGATCAAGTCTCCCAGATCAAAACCGAATATTCAATATGGTGAAAATGGTTACTGCAGTTTTCAAGTTCATCGTTGATGCAACTACCATGGGCCTTGTTTCTCACAATCACGAAAGGGGGTTACAGTTTGCATCAACATACAGTCAAGTTGTCATCTCAACTCTAAGAAAACTTTGCCATGACCAAGTGCAGTTTAAAGAAGAGGCTTTGAAAGAAACAGTTCTTCACCTCAGAAGCTCCTTCACCTATGCAGCCAAGTTACTCAATCTAGCCTTCAAAAATACCACCAATTCTTCCTTGCCGTTACCAGAAGCCTTTGATTTAGCCAACAATCTGCTCAATATGATCATGTCAATGGAATCATATTTGGGCTCCAAGAATGCAACTTGTCTTGTTGCGGTATTAAAGCCATGGTTGTCTGATCTGATCCTGGCATTAGGCTCTTGGCATATCTTGACTAATACTACACAAGAGAGAGATTTCAGTGCATTTGATCAAGGTAAACTATGTTTCCTTCCATGGCTCAGAGTTCTAGGGAAACTTGAGCTTTGCGAACTCAACCAGGATGAGGAGGCTGATTCTTTTCTCGAACCAAAAGCATTTTATGTATTTAAGAATTTTATGGAAATGGTAGTTCAAGTTCTGAGAAGGAATCCAAAGATATTGGATTCTGTTGGGGTTATTTTCTTGACTGGTTTATCAGTTTTGCTGGAAAGAATGGAACATGAATTGGTCTTGGGACTGGTCCATTTTGTGTGCATGAAGTTGGTCAGACTTGAAAATGGAGAGTGGGATGACCTTGAACTGATGTCGGCTTCCCTGCGAGAACTGTACCCTCAAATAGAGAAACGAGTTGAAGATCCGATGATCAATGAGGATGATGGTAAGCATACGTTAGAGAGTGCAAAGGCATTGCTTGAACCTGTTTGGATAAATTATATCCATGAAGGTGGTGGAGGATTCGCGATGGAAGAAGAGTAAATGGTTATTCCTCTTCAAGGATCCAATTTTATTAGACAAAGAAAGACGAAGATACAAGGGAAAATGAACAGGAGATGCCATTGGAACCTGTTTGTTACTTTGTATTCTAGGATTCGATAACGTTGTCAGCAATACTAGGAATCTAACATTGCAGCTAAAAGATTCCCTGTTTCTTCCGGGTATTCAATCCTAATCTGTGTGAGTTGAAGAAGTTTTGCCAAGATTTTACTTATGAAGAAGTATGTGATTAACTTATACCTTAAAAAGTTTTAATATGTAAATTCAAGTTTTGATCCTAAAGGAAACCAATCTTATATAAGCAAATGTTTTAGCATGGTAAATTATGTATCAAACACTGTTAGGTGATTCAGGTTCTGCAGTTTATGAGAACTTAAAAGATGGTATTTTGTCTAAAGAAGCCTAGTCTATCTTTTACATAATTTAGAACCTTGTGAGATGTTTGAATGTATGAAACTGCCATTTTTACCAAAATGTAAAGAACAGCTATTCTTAATATGAGTCATGCTGGAGTGACAGATCTCATATTGCACTTTTCCTGACGTGGAAGTGTGTAGGAATCATTGATGCTTTTTCACTCGCATCTCGATGACTCACACTTCCACCTCAGGAATGTATGTGCAATATGAGGTACCATCTTGAGGTCACTTCATCAGTCTACTCGGTTGATGTGGCAAGTGCACACAACATTAGACTTTTTCCATGTGCATCCCTAAGAAAAAGATCCATGGTTCTGTACAGTTGCCACATCAACCAAGTAAGGTTTTTCGAGTCAGATTATCTAGACTCTTAATTCTTTTAATATAATCAAGAATAAAAAATAAAAATAAAAAATTCTAATTCTATACTCTTGTCTTAAGGTAGTATTCAGAAGGCAGATCAGCTGTATTCTTCCAAATCACACATTCTCTTCGACTGGGACAGATAAAAACCCTTTCATGGTGGTGTTGTTCATGGGTGATCTTAAACATCTCTAGTCTGAGCAGAAGTGATAAAGCTGAATTGGCTAACAGCTTCAGAGAGGTTTATAAATAGGTGACAAAAATCACTAGATTATATCAAAAATATCCAAGCAGCCTAACATTTCGAAGGTCAGGAATGAAACCTTGTGTATTATTGAATAAGTTCGCTTCAATAAATTTGGTAAGACATATATAGCCCTGTATAGTGGCAGACTTTCAAAGTCATCTTTGTTGGCAATTTTTCCTGCCAGTATCAATTATTATTTTTTGATTGACATGGAGAAAAACAAGAATAGGAAACAAGAGAGAAGATAATGGTTAGAGAACCTCCCAAAAGCACAAAAGAAAAGCAAAAAAATCATACTAATTGCTATCCATACAAACGAGATTCCATCCAAAAAGGTAATCTTTAAAGAAAAAACCATTAAGAAACAAAACCTGAGAATACTCGTAACGATCTGTAGGAAATGCTCACAACCCTCAAAAGCCCAACAATTCCTCTCCTTCCAAAACACCCTAGACACTGCAAAATGGACTAAACACCATAATAATCCTCATAGCCCCAGAAAAGGTAATGGACTGCTACATCTCAAATAAGGGCGACAATGGTTCAGGGAAACACCACTCGCCTTGCAAAATGGGTAACAGTTTGCAAAGCTAACACCCCACACAATGATAGGGGAAGTAATTTTCATTTCCCTGTTGGAACAATTGCAAGTTTCTTAATTTCAATCTAAAAGATGATTACAAAAATTAAGCATGTTGCAGCAACAAAAGGAGGCTTGTCGCCTTAGCTTTGTCTATCATGTAATCTTTCAGGGCTTGGATTGAATGCCACCACTGTTGAAATAGAAGGAAACCAGAAGCCGGTTTACAAAGCAAGGCCTCCAAAAAAAATTCATGAGGCACAGTTTATATTCTGAGCTTATCTGAATTTGATATAGATTCTACAGGGATCATCTTAATGGCGGCAGCGATTGGCATGCCTACGAATCCAATGAACACACTCAGGAACCATTGCGATAAAGTGAGTGGGGTAGTGTTTGCAAATGTACCGAGAAACTCGATTATTATGATTTGAAAGAGGACAGTGCAAGTTAGCACAGTCACAAACACATAGTTCTTCAATATGCCTTTGAAAACATCTATCTTCTCCATCTCTCTAGAGCTTATCTCATTAAAAACCTGAAGAAGATCACAACAATACAATGTAAGATGTATGTTCCCAGCATCGTTAGATCAATATTCTAAGAAGTGTTAAGGACCCATATATATATTACCTGACAAAAAACAAATGAGTTGAAAATTAACGTGTTTAAAATCAGATCAGATTCAGAGCCATCAAGATGGAATATTGTTTTTCCCTTCGTCTGGAGAAGCCATATTATAATAAACTGATAAAGAGACTGTCCCAAGATATTCCTCCACATTGCGTTACTGATAAAATTCCCTTTCCTTCCAACCGGCATCCTCTTCATTAATTCGTCATTTGGAGGCTCAGTGGCCAATGCAAGTGCTCCCAGTGTATCCATGATCATGTTGACCCAAAGAAGTTGAACAGCAGTGAGAGGAGTGTTTCCTGATGCAAGCATTGACAACCAAAGAAAAAAGGGAAAATTGAAAGTTAGGGCATTATGATCAAGAACCTTAGAATAAGTAATAAACGAAATAAACAATATAACTATGACCTACAAAGAAAGAAATGTTTGGGGTATTTTCTTTTCACCTGTCAAGCATGCTGAAGAAAAATTAACAATCAGGGCAACCACATTAACGGTCAGTTGAAATTGCACAAATTTTTGGATGTTAATGTAAACTGAACGTCCCCATTTGGCCACTGTCACAATTGTGGAGAAATTGTCATCTAGAATTATGACATCAGCACTCTCTTTTGCCACCTGAAAATTGGGAATGATATTGCAGACTAAATGTCCAAGAAATCAAGAAAATGAAGTGGAATGCTGACACCAAGAATGCGAAAAAATGAAGCATCAGATTTTGAAATCCAGCAGATAAATCTAACAATGAAAAAGATACTGAGTGTCGGTGTCCAACTTGGTTATGCAGACCTATAAAACCATTAAATGCTGGCTTAGACCAACCAATGCCGCTCCTAGGATAGCCCAAGAAGCGTCCAGGTCGACCAAGCAATTCCTAGGCTATGACCAAGTCACACCCAATCGTAGCCCCATGTAATGCGCAGGCTATGCCCAAGTTTTTTCTTGCGTAGAAACATCACCTTGAGACAAAATTTTGAATCGACTCATATGATGATAGTAATAACTTTACTCCAATTTATGTGTAAATTTTATGTATACTAGTATTTGATAGCTTACTGACATATTTAAACATGCTTTACTGTAATCAAACTAAGTGTATTCTCAGTATATCGATGTTAACTGGAGATACAAAATAAAAAAGTGTGATCTATTTAAAATAAGTAGCTGTAAAATTTATTTAATAACCTAAAACATGGTTTTTGTTAACAATATTTATAACTAAAATACTGGTTTTGAAAGAACTCAAATGTTCTGTTCAGTCTCAGGGAAAGTTCCAGTTTTTCCTTCACTGAAAAATTCATTTGAAACAAAATTTTGAACCATGACCACAGGTAAATTTAAGTCATTGGGTTCATAATCTGGACATATTTGGAATAAATGAACAGGATCAGTTTTCTTTTCTTTAAGAAAGTTAGCACGCACAAAGAAATATCTAAAATAAAACATTAAACTCATCAAGCATTGCAATTTAGACAATATTTAACATATTTTTCAGAAAAAGGTTCAATAGATAGCGTGCATTGAATGGCCAATGAATAGCATGCATGACAGCTATAAGAGTCAAGAAAGCTTATATAAGAAGCATCAAGATGATATGATCAATGCACAAGTTACCCACCTAATTAAAACATTAATCTCCAATTCAAACTTCATGTGGACCAAGTCAACATGTCAACCAAAAGATATGGTCAATTCAAGATATAAGCTAATTTTGATGGTCAAATTATGCAAGGTCCAAGTTATTCTGAGCCACCCCAATGTAAAAGTTCTCAAATCAAAACAACTCACACAACTTGGGTAAGTCAAACTCTCCAGAAAATCAACTACTCTCCAGTGTTTTCACTTCAAAAGACTCATGGAAGTCTATATCAGGTCCATACATTTTTATAATCAAATCCAATTCACATTCAAAATGAAGTAGGCCGGTGTAGATTTATTAGTACAGGAGAATTCAGCCCAAGTCAATCTGAATCTAATGGTTCTCAATTCATAATCCTATTAAATGCCCAAGTCATAATTGAGTCATGTGACTCATACTAAATGGGCTTCCAGTTCTGCGATTTTTAAAGCCCGAGCTTGCATGCCTTCACGTGGTAGAAATTCTTGCTTAATTTTGACATCAACAGAAATCCTTTTACTGTTAAAGAATCACTTAAACCTTGCAATTACATAACTAGTAAAAGGATAATCACCTCAGTTCCAGCAATGCCCATTGCAAGTCCAATATCTGCTTCATGAAGTGCCGGAGCATCATTTGTACCATCGCCAGTTACTGCAACAACTTCACTAAACATGACTTTCAAGTGTTTCACCAAGGTATGCTTATCTAGTGGTGAAGATCGAGCCATCACCTGGGAACAAAAACACAATATCCAGATAAATTCTTCTCATAGCCATAGTCACAAAACTCCTTTTAAGGAAAAAAGAAAAGAAAATAAAAGAAAAAAGGCTAGTTTAAAACGCATTTTGTACTTCTAATGATTAAAACAATAAAAAAAAGATATGACTTTTTCAAATAATAAAAATCTATTTTTTGCAGGTAAATGGATAATTGCTATGGCCTTATGGTTGTTTGTGATTTGGCTCATAAATATCGTTTAATGTGGATTAGATGATAATTTTTTAATGTTATGGTTTTTTTATTTTTTCAATAGTGTGTTATTTTTCTCAAAAGATATGTTGATGGTTGGACTTTTTTTAGCATCATAAAATGCATAATTATGTGCGGAAACATGTTATCATGCGTAGATATTCAATAGTATTTTTTTTTTTGCTCAAAATATATAGGAAACCTAAAAGAAATGTTTAATGTATTATACATACTACATTTTTTCATAATTTTTAACATGCTTTTTTTATTTTTTATATTTATCATTTTTTTTTCCATTTTGCTCTCATCTCTTTCCCTTTTTTTCCAAAGTTTTCCCTTGCCTTTTTAAACCCATATCCTGACTTGACCATGCTAATATCAAGTAAATTAAAGAATAGCAATATGATGTAACACCTGAATTTTTGGAATAATTTCTTGCAATTCTTCCAAACTCTTCTCTCGAAACACTGGACCCTCGATGGCTATACCCCCATCGGTCAGGATTCCACATTCCCGAGCAATTGCCTTTGCGGTGGTTATGTTGTCTCCTGTAACCATCCTCACAGTAATCCCAGCTAACTTACAAATCGAAACGGACTCCTTGACACCGGGGCGGACAGGATCTTTGATACCCACAATTCCTAAACAGGTGAACCCTGTAAGTGGAACTGGATCCACATCAGAGAAGTCATCTCCCATTTCCATATAACCAAGGCATAGAGTTCGAAGTGCTTCACTGGCAAATTGTTCAATTGTATTCTTGAGATGGTTGATGGATGCTTCATCCAAGGGAACAACAACTCCATTTGGGTCTATAAACTTGTCACATGCAGCCAAAATAATTTCTGAAGCACCTTTACAGTGGGCCCGGAGACCTCCTTCAGGAAGCTCTAGCACTACTCCCATTCTCTTCTTCTCGGAATTGAATGGCTCAACTTTTACAAGTTTAGATGCTTGGCGCACCGACTGAAACTCTCCACCGAGTGACAAGCCAAATTCCAACAGAGCAGTCTCGGTTGGAGTTCCCAAAATCTCAAGTTTCCCATCTTTGTTAACCACAACTTCTCCTCCTGTGTTATTAAATATCGATTGGAGAAGGATTTTCATGGAAGATTCAGGGATGTCGGACCATAAACTAAGAGCCTCCTTTGAGCTGCTCACTTCCTTGACAGTCCCACAGATACAAGCTTTGACAACAGCCATGTGGTTGGTAGTCAGCGTCCCAGTCTTGTCACTACAGATGCTCGTGGCAGAACCCATAGTCTCGCAGGCCGCAAGATGGCGGACAAGTGCCTTATCATTCATCATCTTCTTCATGGCAAAAGCAAGACTCAAGGTCACAGCCAAAGGTAACCCCTCGGGGACTGCAACCACAACGATTGTAACTGCTACAGCAAAATACTCCAACATTTCTAATGCATCATCCCCAGACCAATTCCATTGGGTCCCCTCTTGCAACTTACGGCAAAAGAGGCCTTGTACCAAGACCGCAAAGGTCACAACTGCAAAGAATAAACCTATCTTACCGATGATGGTTGCAACTCCATTCAGTTTGACCTGCAACGGAGTCTCGTCATCTCCTCCTTCACTGAGGGTAGCCAACAACTTACCCCATTGGGTTCTCATCCCAACTGTGGTCACCAACATCTTGCATGATCCACCTTGTACTTTGGTTCCAGACAGCAGAAAAGGATTTTGAGTGTTCACAACCACAGGTTCACTCTCTCCAGTTAAACTCGATTCATTTATCAACAAAGAAAATCCCGAGATAAATAGCCCATCTGCCGGGACTTGATCTCCGATACTAAGATGCACAACATCACCAGGAAGTAGATCATATATTGATATCTTCTGCCTGTAACCATTCCTTGTAACCTGAATGGAGATTTTCTTCTTCTCCTTGTCCAAATCCTTGAACTGTAGAGATTGTCGGTAGTCACTTGTTGCAGTTACGAAAACAACCAACAAGATGCTCGCAACAATTCCAACCCCATCGTGTGCCCCCTTAGGCCATCCTTCCATGGTTATTCCAACAATCAGAGACACGATGGCACACACAACAAGAATAATGAGAGTCATGTCTTGAAGGGCTTCCCACACAAATATCCAGAAACTCCTCACTTGGCTCTCAGTGAATTTATTGATTCCGTAAATATCTTGCCTACGGCTCAATAAATCTGAAGTAGTGGTAATCCCATTGGAGAAAGAAGTGCGAAGCTTTTCCGCTATACCTTCTACTCCACCATGAACTTTCAGCTTCTTTACATCGTGGCCTTCAACAACAGATCCCAACTCATCGGCATCAATTTGAAATCCAGCTGCTTTAACTTCCTCAGGTACATTGTACTCACTGGGCAATGTTATACCTGAGCACATTTGAGGGGGTCAAAATTTAAAAAAACAAAAATGTAGTCGTGCACATCTTGAATTTAATAGAATTCAGAAGAATCATACCTTGGATAAACTGAAGTGCAGCTTTTGAAACTAAAACTGCAATTCTCAACTTTTCCTACAATATGCAAAACAGAAAAGCATCAGCCACCCATGAAACCAAGATAGTCAATTCAGAGATGTTCCAAGTTCCAACCAACTTAAGGGCATATTTTCCTTTCTGAAAGCCTGTGCAATCTTAATAGTAAAACATATACAATGGTTTAAAAATGAATATAACATAGTTATGATGGTAAGACCACTCTCTCATTATGACTTTCTCTATGTAATAAGGACACACAATTTTCTAAGAATTTTGTCAGACACCATGTTTCACCCAAATGTCAAACATATGCCAACACAATTTCCAAGAAATCCTAAATTATTTAGATATTTTAGTAACAGTTAATCTAAGTCCATTTTTACTACATTATGTACTCAACATGAAATGGGGTGTGCTAAAAAGTAAATGTTTTAACACATTGAATTAACCCCATGGGTGTGTTGACATAATAGGATAGTGGAGTCAGTCTGCCCGATCCTAAGAATCACTGTCCCTTTCCTCGTTATATTGCTAGTTGGTATATAAACATACCATAATATAATTTAATATATATAAAAGCCACTATTTTCAATGTGTTTTTTGATATCATGTGTCCAAAAAGCTACTGTAACCCAGCAAGTGTAGGTGATGTAGATAGGCTTGCCGACAATTATATCAACGCCTATGATCGAGTTAAGATGCGTCGAAGAAATCAGCAAAATCGATTGAGTCAAATCAGTCAAAATTGAGTCAAGTCAGTTTGACCAACTGAGTCAACTCGGTCCAATCTTTGACCGGTTTACAAGACCTTTCCAATTTCTCTTAGGACTCTTTTTTTTTTTTTTATATATTGAGTTTCTATTTTTTAAGTTTCTTAAGTAGTCCTAATTAGTTTCTATTTCAATTTTAGAAAGTTTCTTTTCCTAGTTAATATTGATTTGTTTTATATTTTTATTCTTCTCTAAATTCGTTTTTACTCTTTATGTTATAACTAGAAGTGCTTTTAGGTGTCCAAATTGAGTTCTAATAAGATTGGAAGGTTAGTAGTCGACTTATTCGATCCAATAGGGAGCGCATGCTACCTCTCTCTATTGGATCTTTGGTCTGGGTACTGCTACATACGGATCGCCGAGGGGGACGAGCCAAAGATAACAAATTAAATAAAAAAATCAGTTAGAAGTTTTAAATAATTGTATTGTTTTAAAATTTTAATGTTATGAAAATAATAGCTATTAAAATTGTTTTAAATTTAAATAAATTTCATTTTTCTTTATTCTTTTGGTAAACCAAAACATAACACAAACAATGAATCACAATCCTTTCCCATAAAATAATTAAAACAGTTCAAGATGTATGCCAATTGGTCCACCTTATGCCGTTAAAGACGGATCCTTTTAAACCATGACATACACTAAAAATTTAGATTTTAGAATTTTACAAATGACCTAACAAGAATTAGTTGTTATCCTTAAAGAAACTTCCCAAAGCAGTATTGCACCTCTACTACAACCGACTTCAATTTGACAAGCACATGTGATCGTATCGAGGTTTTAAATTTTGGCCGAGCTAAGCGTTAATCAGCTAACCTCAACTTGTGTTCATGGGCTACTGCTGACTCTACTGATTGTTAATAAATTACACAAATTTTTCCACAACTCATGACTAGGCTTTTAGGGAACATACTGGTATTGGTTTTTATTGGCAAAATCACAAACAAGAACCCATTAACTGTCCTTAAATTATGTGAATAGCGAAATTAAGGTAATCTTCCATTCCCACATGATTAGAAAATACAAGCGATAGGTGAATTACATTCCTGATTCAGACCGATCGATCAATGGGCCTACCCTTTGGATCCATAGTTGCAATTTGCAAGAACTTTCTGCCCTAGGTGTTGCTCCCATTTCCTCTTGTTATTCGGATTCTCTCTCTCATCCCATTAAAAATTTCTAAAATAATTCAATTAAAACTAGTCTGTGCAACTAAGATTGGATCAAATTTTGATTTTTTGATCAAAAGACACTAAAAGATCCATATTTATCAAGAAATTTAATGATCCCCAATCGTTCAAAAAATAAAATGATAAAAAAGAACATCTTAAATTACATAAATGGAGCGAAGAAGAGAGACCTGATTGGTACGACGCATAGCCTCAGCTTCGTAGCGCTTGGAGAGATTGGCAGTGAAGCGGAACCTCCGCTTTGGATTCTTGACGAATCCACAAAGCTTCCTCCATCGCTGAAGCGCTTCTTCGGATGAGTTCTTCGGCTTCACTCCTCCAAAGTTTTCATTCAGATAACTCTCCATCTCTTCTTCTTAGTAGAAATTTGAAAATCGAACTCCCCTCCCTTTACCAGATTCAAATACTAAACAAAATCAAATATTCTACGTGGAATAAAAAAAAACCCACACCTACACAATCAAATCAATCGAAGAAATTCACCCAGCAAGATCAGATCTTCGTAAGAAATTTCTGGTCTGGATCACACTGTAGACCAGACCAAACACCAAATTAAGAAACAGTCTTTCGATTTGAGTCTCTCTCTCTCTCTCAATCTTTGATTTTGCAGAAGGAGAAGGAGAGTATGAGGTTTGGATCCGAAATTTGATGAGAAACAGAGAAGTGAGTGTGGTAGGAGCGGATCTGTTGGAATCCACTCACCAGGTCAAACTACATAATCATCCATTTTTCTTGAGTTTCAATTTACTGTTCAGAGAAATTTCTGTGCTTAGCTGTGCACCAATGGAATGACGCTACGTTTATTAAAAAAAAAGCTTGATTGACTCGGAAAGAGAAGATTTAGGGACAAAATTTCTGAGCGGTTAGGAATTTGAATTTTAAATACACGTGTCATCATACTATTTTTTCATAAGTTTATCACAAAATTTTCTTAACAGCAAATTCGTACTTCCTACTTTTTTTTTTTTTTTTTTTAATTTGAAAAACATTTTCTTACTAACTTACTAATAATTTTAAGCCTTAGGACCCTTAGTGAGGGTGTAATCCTTACTAACTTAGTAAGGTTAGTCGGACTCTTTCTATTTCTTATGTTTGGACCACTTGGGGTTTCTAGCCGTTGATTTCGGAAACATTTTTTTACCGTTGCAGTTCTTTTCATCACTATTGAAGTTGATGGTTACAAATCAATTAATCAACTTTCGTGGGCCCAAGAGAATTGTGTGACTTACACCACATTGAAAAACATCTTTCATTGTCATTTAAATGCGTGTTTCAGGCATCTCCTTCATGTTTTGAGAATATTTGTGATGCCTCCTTATGTTTTTAAATTGAATAATACAATTTGACTTGAATGCCCTCTTTTCAATTAATAGTCAATAGCCTTATTTTTCATTTCTTTCTTCAAAATCAAGATATCTTCATCTTTAAGATTCCATCTACTTAAACCTTCAAACCAACCAACAAGATAAGATTTTTGTAAAATAAAAGATGACAAAATTTTGGATAGAAACATTAATAGTTTCGTAAACCTATTACAGTGACGTTGAAAATGTTGGACTGATGATAAGGTTTAATATATTAAAAGAATTTAATTGTAGAGATGACATATTTTGAAAGAAAAAATAACAAAAAACAAAGGGTTTTATTTTGTTAAAGGGTGATTAAGAGAGTATTTTGGTCATTTAACATTAGATTATAATAAAAAGACCGAGGTCAAGGGATGCATATGATTAATTTAAAAATATAGGAGTAGAAAAAATATTCACCAAAACATGGAAGGGCATGCTTCGATGCTTCCTCGTTGTAGCATTCCTATTAGTAGTGGGGCCCAAAGTTCACGCGTTTTGCTTTAAAAGGCAACTTTGATGCTCGAATTGAAAGCTTTAGGCCAAAATTGCATGCTCAACGTTGCACACGATGCTCAACTTAATATATATATATATATATATATATGGGAAATGTTCAGCACCCTAAGTTTTACCACACACTTTAACAAACGTTTTTTGTCCTACATGGGTTAGAAGTTTTGGAATGAGTTGATTTTTGGTGAGGATGATCTCTATGATTAGAAGATCATCCTCCTAAAAATCAGCCCATTCCGAAATGTTTAGCCCCATGTTTACACGTTGAAAAATCGTGGACCGTCCATTTTTTGTAAATCAATTTTGATGGGGTTAGAAGTTTTGGAATGAGCTGATTTTTGGTGAGGATGATCTCCTCACCATAGAGATCATCCTCACCAAAAATCAGCTCATTCCGAAACTTCTAACCCATGTAAGACAAAACGCGTTTGTTAAAGTGTGTGGTAAAACTAAGGGTGCCGAACGGGACCCTATATATATATTAAGGGTCCCGTTCGCCACCAAAAATCAGTCATTCCTCACCAAAAATCAGCTCATTCCAAAACTTATAACCCATGTAGGACAAAAAACGTTTGTTAAAGTGTGTGGTAAAACTTAGGGTGCTGAACATTTCCCATATATATATATATATTGATGGAGTAGGTAAAGAGAAAAATAAATAAATAGGGCAACATTCCAAAAGTGTTTTGTATCTCGAGGAAAGGTATCTATGGCTCTGTGCACACCTCCATGCCAACAAATTGTTGAATAGAGTGTCATATGAAGTCAAATTAACATTTTTCATTTTTTTATTTTTTGAAATTACAGGATTGAATAGTTTAATATTTACAAAAAAGAATCAATTTTTTAAAAATTTTCTAAAAATGATTTAAGTCACTCGACAGTCCAATATTTTAGTAACTCATTAGACAGTTTAGCATTTTAATGTGTTAAAATACATTACTTTATCAAAAATACCTCTAAATGATTAAAATGCTAGATTGTCTAAGATTTTAATAGCTCACTTTAACACCTTAGCGAATTAGTCTCCATTTAAAACATTGGATAGTCCAACGATTTAATTCATTTTTGTTAATTTTTGAAAAAATAAATTTTTTTTTATAAATATGAAAATATTAAATCATATTTTAATAATTTACCCCTTTTTTTTTCTCTTGACCCAATTAAGTTTCCCAACGTACCACAAGGTAAATTAGGAAGCCACCCAACTTTGGACACAATTATTTTTGAACTTGATGTTTTCACATCATGATTCTACAATAGGAAATATTTAGGAAACCATTATGAAACGTTATGGTAAACTTGACAATATATACTTAATGTTTAATTATGTATATAAGTGGTTTATTCCCCATTTTCATGAACTCCCAATCTATTAATTACAAACATTTTTGTAATTTGTCGTTAGATTAAACGTGATGGATGGGTATCATAGCTTTATCATCAATCACACAAAAAAAATTGTATTATGCAAATTAAGTGCTCACCTCTCTTTCTTAGTTGGTGTCGATGGGCCAGTCTTGGTCCAGCTTGCCCGATTGTACAATTCAAATTAGGTCTATAGGGCCCGCATTGACACCCATTGCTTGCTCGGTTGGATTTAATAAACGATCTACTTTTTGCTAGACAATTTGAATTCTAGGTTGGTTCTATTTGGAAAAGAATAATGTTGATGTGAAAGTGTATAGGAATCATTTTTTTTTATTTTTTGCTTTGACAGACCACATGTGTACAACATTAAAAAGTTAGTTTTTGGTGGAAGGGCATATAGAGTTTCGAAGGCATGACCTAGGGAGCAAACTCAGTCAACCTTCCCTCAGGATGTTTTTTCACTCGAGATCTTTCACGTCATGATGCACGATATGAGGAACAATCTTGAGGCCACTCTAGCACGACTCTTTGGAAAAAAGAGAAAATGTAGATTAAAAGCAAGCCCCTTTACGAGAATAAGCCTTTGATTTCAAAACCATTGTCGTGTTTGAATCTTGTGGGCCTAACTTAACAAATAATGAAAGAGTACTATACACTTTGATGCATCACCTTTGGTCCTTAAGTCCAGAGTTCAATAGACTCCACATCAAAGATGTCAAATTTTTTTTTTCCTCTCAGTTATGTGGTTAGGTTATATGTCATAATCTACATTTTTGATATCGGATTTCAATTTGTTTAAAACAAATAGTAAAGTAAATTACAAGCAAGTTGCTTTACAAAAGAATCCCTTTAATTCAAAACCATGACCCGACCATTGATGGTGATTGAAATTTTGAATGTCGTGGGCTTTATGGATGACAAAAGAATGTAGCTTTTGTACTACAATTGTACTATACACATGTTGTACACTTGAGCCACGACAAGTCCGAGTTTAACGTGAGATCCTCGAGTAAGAATTGAGAAGTCATGCATAATCATCAAAACCATGATTTTCTTTTTTGATTGAGTCATGATAATCTGATGTGGCACGTGCATGGAGCCATAGATATTTTTCCTTGGGATACACGAGAAAAGTTTCTATGGGTCGATGGAGTTGAGAGACTTTCGAGTGACTTTGATCGAGTCCGTTTATAACGATTCTTTTTTATTTCTAAGCACAAAGAAACTTGATGTCTAATGTCTTTTGGAATACTTTTTGGGTCCATTAACCTATTAAAACAGGTCTTCTGATTGACTTATAAAGGCATTTGTTGACTTCAAATCACTAAATATGATAATTTCTCATGGTGGATTCCTAATCATGGATTTAATTATTTTTTATTATTTAATTCTAACCAGTGTTTATAAAACCGAATCAAACAGATGATCTGATTAGATCCAACCGGCTTCTGTAATGAAATCGACTCAACTAGCAAACAACCAATTTTATTTTTTTTTTACAATTTTTGTTTTTGTAAAAATAAATGAATATAATTTAGAAAATAACTAATAAGTTTTACCTAATGAATCACCATCATGTAAAATGGTATAATTACCATTAATATTTTTTGAGTGCTACTATTGCCACACCAACTTTTATTAACACCACACCAATCGTGTGCAATTCTTTGGTGATTTATATAGGAATTGGTGTGGCATTAGTAAAAGTTGGTGTGGCAATGGTAGTTCTCTTTTTTTTTTTCCCTACCAACCATTTCTTTTACGATAATACTCTAATTTGTCTAGAACACTAAAGTCTCACTTTATCGTGATCGGAGAGTTATTAATCTTATAAGAATACAAGATTAGGTAAATTTTTATAATGAAATTCAGACATTGCTGGTATCACTCTTTTCTTTTTGGTTCTTCTTTTTGGACATAGGTCCCTTGGCAAGGAATCCTATATTTCAAGCGTTTTACTTATCTTGACATCCCCAATCCTAATTATATAAGAAATCTTGGGTGTCAATGGGTACCCATTTAACTAGAATCGAGCTAGAATTGAAATTGAAAACTCTAATTCCAATTTTCTTTTTATTGGAATCAATTAAAGTCAAGTCTAATATGGAATTGGAACTGCCAGATTTTGTTTGATGGATACCATGAGTATTCAAAACCAATTTATTTGTACACTATACATTATTTATAATTTTTCTATATTTTAAAATTAATATATATTATATAAAGTTCTTCAATTTTTCATATAAATGTGTCATCTCTTCTTAGAGTTAACTACTTATAAAGAAGATGAATTTAATTTTTGTAAAAAAATATTAATTCACATATTTAGTAGAACAAATTATAATTAGGTTAATATTTTATTAATTTTTTAAAGGAATTTATTTATAATAATTTAAAATATTTTTATTCCCATTTGATTCTTGAAAATCAAAATCGACAAGTATCCATGATTCTTCATGGTTTTGATTTTGATTCCACTTATTTTAAAATCAGACCTCGAACAAACAAGAACCAGTATAATATATACTTTGGAGGTCAATGGTCCAGCCTTAAACGTGTCAATCTTAATCAGATCTCAAATCCTAGACCAAATATGACCCATCATATAGACTTGTCAAGCAGGGCCACATAACAAGATGCCTAGGTCCAAGCCCAACCCTGCCCTCATGTATTAAGGCCTATTTATATTTATATCAAATTCATACAGACCATTGGATTGGGTTACCCAACAGGCTTAGATCCCAAAGACGATCCCAGCCCTAAAGAATTATTGGGCCTAGCCCACTGTGAAACCTCAATGGGCCTCATTAGTAGAGCATTTGAATGACCCTCAAACAAATATTGGAAGGAGGCCCTCCCAAATTCTTAGGCGAAAGGCGGAGTACTATGGAAGGCCTATAAGTAAAGCAATTAGGACTTTTAAAGAATGTAAAATATTCGAATAGGAAGAATCCACGGCACACAAATATGCATCTTAGTAGACATCGACAGTAGCCAAGAATTGTGAAATTGTTGCAACAATCGACGAGGCCCAAAGAAGCACAAAAAATATGAAAATTGCATGAGACGGCTAGAGTTGACATTTAAGTCATGACCTACATTTATTATAGATGTAAATATTCGTAATTTTTATTTATTTAAATTAATATTCTGTGAAACTGAAAATTGACTTAAGCATCGAAATGTATTTTACATGCCTTACTTCAAAATGAGAAGAATAAGTAAAGAGAAGACATGAAAGATTGTCTTTTTGGAGAATTTTTTCTCCTACACTAATATTTGATCTTGGATTAGGTGTGATTTCAAAACCAAGATCGCCAAGTGATGGTGTTTGAAATTTGAATCAAAGTGTGCAGCATTTCGTACTACACACGTGCTGCCCACATGGGGGCCATGTGAGGTAGTTTTGTATGTAAGAATTTTGATACTTGTGGAAATGTCTTAAGTTAATGCTTATAAGGTGCTTTTTGTCTAGAATATAATCATGTAAATGTGAAACACATCTTCTATGGACGTGTCACATTTGTTTTTCTCGGTAAGTTACTTAATATATAGATTTTCCACTAAATGCCCCCTAATTGTGGGATGGTAACTAACTAATCCAGTTAGTAAAAATATTTCAACTAAACAGTTCATTTACCAAATCTCTGCCCCTAAATTTCTTTTAAAACATGTAAAATTTCAAAATTGTCTCAATTGCTCTCCTCTCAATACAACCATGGTGGAGATGAATTGAGTTTCTCTTCTCTCTACTTCTTTCAACCCAAACAAAGTGTTAGTGATGTCTCTTGATACCACTTTAATTGAATTACTCAATTGGATTATACACGTAAACATCAACAATTGAATTTAGAATTGACAAGCAATTTCTAATGAGAGAGAGAGAGAGAGAGTTGGCACTGGCAACTGGTTGTCTCTATTTGATTGTGATTGGTATCCAAGCGTATCAAAAATACTTTTAAAGATCGTGGAAGCAAAAACTTTTGCTTATCTAGATTTGCAATATGTATTTGATCATGACTCTTCTCTCCATTTGAGTTTTCTAAATACTAGGGATGTTGACTTTCACGGACCAAGGGTTGGCATCAAGATTTTAAAACTTGTCTTGACGTCTTGTCGTGTAAATGAACGAGACTAAGTTGTCTCGGATGAGTTTTCCGATATGTTTGAGTTGTCTTTTTCAACAATGAGAAAAATGAATCATGATTTTAAATCTCGTTCGATATGTTTGACTTGTCTATCTGTCTCGTTGGTAGATGATATTGAAACGTATCGAACGAATCGTCTCGGTCTCAGACAAGATTTGAAACCATGGTTGGCATGTGCTAAAGCCAACTCTATCATCACACGTGTTGGAGCTTGGTCTTGTGCTTTTATACTTTGAATCATTCCACCGTTTGAAAATTTGAAATGTATTTTCCACAAAGATCATTATATTACTTAAATAATAACGTTATAAGAAATATTTAGAAAGCTAGATCATCATGATATCCAATCATATTGAACTTAAAACATTTAAGACCATTAAACATTGAATCATTTTTTTGCTCACAGTGCTCACAGATTTGATAGTGCTTACCACATCAACCATACAAGAGTAGTTTTATAACTAACAAGGGTGCTTTTGTAAATTAGAAATGCCGATCACTACACATAGGCATATGTGATTGGTGGATCTCAAATTTCTCCAAACAAACATTTTTTTATTAAACTTTAATCAAAGTATCTAAAAATGATTATTTTAATGTAAAAAATGTTGGACTCAAAGAATAAAACATTATTAAATGTTCACCAAAGTATCATTCATCATAAATTATTTTAAAATGATAATTATTGCGTTCAACAATGTCGTATACTAAAAGTTCAATAAAAATACTATCATCTTTGAAGAGGTACCACTAAGTCCAGCCTTCACTTAATTGATTGGAACCCAAGATTCCAACTACAACTTTAGAAAGGCGTTGGTATAAAACTATTATCCTCAATTCAAAAATTGACTTATGTGATCTATATTTTATTTTAGGAAAATGTTGAAATGACGTAAACGGTGACACAAAGGTAACAAAAATGATGTGGTGGTGCGCATATAACTGTAGATGCTTTTTTACTTGTATCTTGTGGAAAAGCATCTACGATAATGTGCACGACACCCCATAATTTTGTAACCTTTGTGTCTTCATTTGTGTCAATCCAACATGATTCTTTATTTTATTTTATAGGAAAATGCTAGAATGACACAAACGAAGACACAAAGGTGACAAAAATGATGTAGTGGCGCGCACATAACTGTAGATGCTTTTTGTACTCGTATCTTGTGGAAAAGCGTCTACGATAATGTTTGCGACACCACATCATTTTGTCACTTTTGTGTCTCCATTTGTGCCACCCCAACATGCTCTATTTTATAATATAGTTTTGGTTGCATTTAGATCAGAGTTCTATTTAGTTCAAGTATATGATTCCTATTTGATATAATTCAAGTCTTTCTGACTTTCTCATTTGGATACCATCTCCTTTGAATTTAAGTTGTTCCATGTGAATTTACGAATGTACTTTAACGATTAAGTCAATTTTAATTTTAATAAATAATTTAAATATTTTAATTCATACTTTTTCCAAATATCTGGGTACCAAAGTGCATCACAATTTGAAACGAGGACACGTGCCTATTTCAAAATTTCATGCGCAACTGATCTTAAACGGGGCCACATGTCAATACAACGTCAATGTCAATCACATTATCAAGTCGCATGCTTGCTCGGAAGGCATGCCTACCCCATTTTTACTATGGAATTTGCACCGAAAACAGTCGAACAATTATCATTTGATCGAGTTTTTATGGATTAGGAGTCAAGTCAAAGATTTGGGAGTTCGCCATAAAAAATTTCATGATCACACAATACCTAGGTTTGGGCTTATCTCTATAATCATATATGCACCTGATTAGGGTTCTAACGCCATGAATATAAGTATCAACAAAGATGAGCTCAACCATAGATGTGTTCGATCCTCGACAACTTTATCTTCTCCTTGAGATATGTGCAAATTTAGATATGGAGATCTGGACCAGCACAGTTGGTGCAGGAATCTTCTGGATGAACTGGTGCTAGTTTGGAATAAATTTCTTCAGATAATTGAGATGGGCATCTTAGGGAAGTACAGCAGAAGAGAGCACGAAGGTTATTTTCATGGAAAGGTGGGCCTCCACATTTGTGGACTTTTTTTTTTCTTTCGGAGCTTTGAGTGTCATTTAGTGGAAACAAATAATTATATAAATAAATGATCTGACCCACCAAATCTATAAAATCCAAATACTTTGTAAGGAGTCGTATGGGCAGGCGTGCTAGAGCAATCAAATCCATCATGAATTAGATGGAAGAACATGGTATCTGAATTGACCCAACCCCTTTAATTTTATCTCTCTATTTTTTTTATTTATTTTGCTAGTAAAGGAGATAAGTTTCATCTTCAGCCTTATAAAAAAGAGAAAAAATAAAAGAAAAGAAAAGCCCAACATGTCACACCACCAAAGTAGATGACAACAAAGGAATAATAAGCGTGCATCACCATATAATCCCAATATATATTCTCTTTTAAGTGAGGTGATTAGTGTTTCAAACATAAAAAATGCTTTCGACTATTTTGTATGTGATGGTTAGAGATCTTTAAGGTAGTAATCTATCTAAGAATATAGTGATTTGATCTAGATCTCATCTCTTAGAGTAGATATACATTGTCAAACGTGTAAATTCTCTCTGTTATGTATATGATAATTATTTTTTTATATTGCATTACTTTTATGTCGCTTTTTTACTTTTTACTTATAATTTTCTTATGGTACTTAATCATGTAAATTGAATGATTCGTTAATTTAAGTGGACAAATTTGACATTTAAATAGTACAGATACTGACCCTGGTTTCAAGAATCACATGATTGATGAATTTAATATGGGCATGAGACAAATAGATCTGTATATGTTGAGTTTAGTCCACATCAGACACTCATTGCATTGTCTCTCTCCTTATAATCTCCTGAGCCTCTTCACTCGTTGTAAATTGATTTTGAGTTGGACGCCTAAATTTATCATGGTATCAGAACGTGCATTTTTCTCCTCCACGTTAATCAGTTCATATCTCCCCATACTTCGGTCCAGTTCGACTATTTTGTATGTGATAGTTAGAGATCTTTAAGGTTGTAATCTATCTAAGAATATAGTGATTTGATCTAGATCTCATCTCTTAGAGTAGATATACATTGTCAAACGTGTAAATTCTCTCTGTTCTGTATATGATCATTATTATTTTTATATTGCATTACTTTTATGTTGCTTTTTTACTCATAATTTTCTTATGGTACTTAATCATGTAAATCAAATGATTCGTTAATTTAAGTGGACAAATTTTGACATTTAAATAGTACAGATACTGACCCTAGTTGCAAGAATCACATGACTGGTGAATTTAATATGGGCATAAGACAAATAGATCAGTATATGTTGAGTTTAGTCCACATCAGACACTCATTGCATTGTCTCTCTCCTTATAATCTCCTGAGCCTCTTCACTCATTGTAAATTGATTTTGAGTTGGATGCCTAAATTTATCATGGTATCAAAACAGGCATTTTTTTCCTCCTCGTCAATCAGTTCATATCTCCCCATACTTTAGTTCAGTTCGACCCACACATGTTGCTTGGTCTCTTTCCTTATAAACTATTGGGCCCCTCCATTCATTGTCAATTGGTTTTGAATTGCCCCCTCCCCTCTCAATGAGCCTCTTCACTTATTGCAAATTGATTTTGAGTAGGACGCCTAAATTTATCATGGTATCAGAACGGGCCTTTCTCTCTTCCACGTCACCCAGTTCATATCTCCCCATACTTCGATCCAGTCCGACCCACACGTGTTGCTTGGTCTCTTTCCTTATAAATTATTAGGTCCCTCTACTCATTGTCAATTGGTTGCCCCCCCTCAATTTATCATGGTATCAGAGTTGACCTTTCTCTCTTCCACGTCATGCAATTCATATCTCCATGTGCTTTGACTCAATTTGGTTCACACATGTGGGGGCGTGTTGAGTTTAGTCTCACATCAGATGGCCTTGTCTCTCTCCTTATAAGTTTTTGGACACCTCGACTCATTGCCAATCTATTTTGAGTTGGACCCCAAATGTACCAATGTATTCTAACCTTAATCAAAATCATATTCTAGTTAAAAAAATAAAAATAGGGTTAACTATTTACCTTATTGTCATGTTAATATTTAATATAGAAAGGACCACATCCAACTGAATAAAAATTACCCACTACTTTAATTATCCGTACGTATGAAAAGGAGATGTAACCCCACAACTTTAATTGCATTACCAAGCATGTCCACTATCACATATAAATATTGAGTACTGGAATTGGATGGGAATTGAATTTCAATTCATGTAACCTGAATGTTTTAGGAACTCTGAAATTAGATACAGTGAGAATTATTACTCACAATTCTAGTTTTCAGTTACTCTTTAGAATTCACTCAAGTATTTTGTTAATTTTGAATTCTATTTGAGTTGGATGGTATTTCTTCCCACCAAGTTTGGGTGGTGCAGATATATAGGTCACTAATTTGAATTTTTTTATATTTTTTGATAAACAAAGAAATGTTCGTCAAAGGACCAATTAGATATCTATCGGTTATTCAGATGTATTTATGATTATCATCATCATGGTTTTTCGCATTAATTTTGACCGATGGAAACACAATAATAACTCAAATATTCAACAAAACTCAGAGAGATTTGTCTAAATTATCTTATTTTTGGTCTAATCTTGTTTCTTTTATGGGCTCCTCGACCCCCAATTCAACTAGTACTTAAAATGAAATGTTGACCTGAGATTCAATTGGATTAGCATATAGAATTTATATAATAATAATAATAATTATTATTATTATAATTATTGGCCACATTTTGAAAGTTGAAATATAAATAATTTTGAGAAACTAATAGGGTCTCATCTAATTAACACCACCATGAGTGGGCATGGTGACATCTACACGCGTGCCCCAAAAGAGAAAAACGAAGATGATGCGCGTTATCCCATCCTCATTCCATGGAAGAAGAATTGCCTTTAAGAAGGCAAAGCAAATTAAAATAAAAGGTAATATAAATGATTTAGTGGAAATCATGATGTCCAAAGCAAATTTACAAATCTCTCTCTCCTAATAATACAAGAGACCCAACTCCAAACCTTTTATTTTTATTTTTATTTTTTCTATTGAAAAATGTTAAAGTGGCATTAAAATTGACATCGTTTCACACATCGATGATGTGGAGGTGTGTATAGAACCTTAGATGCTTTTCATTGAGATACGAGTGAAAAGTATCTATGATTTTGTTCACACCTTTATGTCAGTAATGTGTGAAACATTGTCAATTTAATGTCACTCCAACATGACTCTTCTTCTTTGTTTCTTACATTTTTAGGGTGACTAGGAATCCAATGGAAACCAGTTAAAAACATAGTTCTCTCTTTCTTTTTCTCTTTCCATCTTACTCACCTATTCCCATTTCAACCTAGACAAGGTCGAATATGTGAAGATGCTCCAATTATAAAGTAGAGAAAAAGTAGAATCAAAGATGCTAGAGAGGATAAGATCAATGACTCATCAAAACATTTAAAATTGTGATCGTCAAATCTTTGATAAAACTACAATGCCAACAAAATTAAAGGATATATGTATGGCACATGATGAAATTTACTCGATTCGACATACTTTCTATCTACTAATGAGATGAAAGTGATTTACGAGAAAAACATTATACCTTAGGCTTTCTCCTTGTACCTCTCTGAGATATTCTTTCAATTTCACTCTTCTTCAACCTTAAATGAGGTTACATTACAAATATACCCAAAACACGGAATACGAAAATTAATTGTCCTACGAGACATCTATTGTTTAAATCCTTGTAACTTAATTTGATGAGAATCACTTGGCTTTTATGAAAGTAGTAGATTAAATTATTTTATTAAACTAAAACACTATTTGTAGTTTTCCTAATTTCTTTATAGGAGTGGTACTATGCAAGAAGATTTTATTAAAAATAATGATTTTCTGAAGCTCCCCTCTCACATACACTCCCTGATGTGACATGCCACGTTAAGGGGAGTATGTCAGAGGGGCATCAGAAAATCACGACTCTTTTATTAATAACCCATAAATCCTCATTGGGTTAGGGGTTTAAATGATCATCTCTACTTAAACTTCGAAGGGAGTGAAGGGACACTTATCCCTTTACATTCATGAACTAAGTCCCATCATCATTATTGTTAAATTAAAATGAAGTAAGGAGATTTGAATCTAGATATTGATCAAGGACAATTGAATGGCTCATAATACTCAAAAGAGTGTATTGTTTATGTTTTAATTGGTCGATTAGAGGATAATATATATGATTTGACTTAAAAATCTAGATCTAAATTAGACATATCATGTGTGAAAAGAAGTATAGAAAAATCTCTTTAATACCAGCAAGTATGAATTGTGGTCTCTCTTTCTCTATGGATGTCCTTGTTACAGAAGATGCTTAGTGATGGTTGGGGGGCCTAAAATCCATGACTTATCTGCAATTGAAGGCAACTTTCTAGCTCATATATATATAGCCTCAGAAACTCTTATCATGGTGATGTCACTGCATCAAATTATAGCCAATACTGATAGACCAAGTGGCCAGTGTGTTGTTGTTGCGATGCAACGTTGTCTTGTTCGCTAGTCACAACTCACATGGTCCCCTTCTCATGTCCTCATCAATAGTTTACCCTCAACAACTGGAAATGAAGTACAAAAAATGTAAAGAAAAAAAAAAAAAAGACTTCGATCTTTAACTTTAAACTAAGAAATTTATGGAATCGTGGAAATTTCTCATTTTATAAATGTAATAGAGTTCACCTCTCTAGGGCTAAGGGGGAAAAAAAAGAAAAAAAATAATAAAATTAGAAGTGTTTCATTAAAAAAATGAGGTTGATGTTGGTTTATAACCATAACTTGAGTTTTATGGGTTCATCAATAAAGAATTCTCATCACCGCCTATGGACGTAAGAAATTTTGTCGAATTGTGTAAATCTCTCATGTTTTTTGTGCTATTTGTTTTCTCTGATTTTATTTTCGTAGTTTATTACTTTTGATCGGTCGAAGAGAGCTTTTCCACAACAGTTGAAGGGAAGAAAGATAGTAGAGTTAAAGGAGGTATTATTGAAAAGGGGAAGGGGTGGGGGGAGTAGAAGAGTAAAGATAATAAAGTTGTAGAGGCAGGAGGAAAACAAATATAGTGGGATCACTGTAATTGGATGAGATGTTTATTCCCCAAAAGTGAACCTCACCGTTGTGTTTTATTATATAACTTTCATCTCATTAGAAACTTGATTTTGAGATAGTCACCTAAGTCAAACGATTAATTTTTGTTTGATTCATATCAAACACTTAAATTATCAGATCATCAACAAGGGCGGAGCTAGGATTTTATGGTGGTGAGGACAAACTATAATTAATGATACAGTTGAAAAACTTGAATATGAATAGTTTTAGGGAGAAATTCAAAGATTTTTTGTGGGAAGTTGAAGAAAAGACAATTTAGGTCTTTTCCAATTATCCATTAGAGAATGCCCAATCAAGAGACAATGTCATCTTCAAAAACTGCAAGGGGGTTTGGGGAAAATTTTTGGTGGGAAGTGATGGGGTGGGGGTAAATAAGGAGGGGGATGAGTGAGTGGGGTCAAATGAGGCATGTATTTAGTTGAAAATACGTGGCTGTCTCAAAGTTCAATGGGAGCAATTTCCCCCACAAGCTCCTTACTAACGCCACCCCTGATCATCAACATTTGAATGCCACTTGTATCAAAAGAATATCGTTGAACTTTTATGATCATTGTGAATTCTTCGTCTTCAAGTGATATTGTCTAATTAGTAATTTTCTTTTAATTTTAATTTTATGATTCAACTTCAACGATCAAGTTAGTCTCAATTTTAATAAAATAATAATATTGATTTAAGAAAATTACATGTCTTATTCTTTAATATTTTTATGTTATAATTACTATGTGAAGAAAAGTAGTAAATTCATTGTCAAGATTTGTCGAATTTAGCCTATTTTTTCATGTAGTGTTTAAAAGAGTCGCATCAAATTTACCACTTTTTCACATAGTGAATGCTTTAGATCCCTTAATTTTATCGTCCCTTATCCTATAAAATTCTCTTTCTCTTGTCAAGTCAACATATGCCCCTTTTTATATTTTTGGAATTGGTTGCCTAACGCATGCCATGGTACATCTTGGTCATTGGTTAGATTCTTCTATGTAAAAATTCCTTGGTAGGGGTTAATCTTGATGCAAGGTAGTGGGTTTGGTGAGCTATGCATACAACCACCACTTTTGTTCAAGATTTGGTATCTAGATGTGGATTGTGTGGAATGCATAGATCGGGCATGTCATGAAAAAGATTAGGGACTCATGTTGGAGCTAATAGCTTCTCTGAGTAGAGTTTTTTCTTTCCTACCAATTATTATTATTAAAACTTTAAAAATCGAAAACTCAAACTTGTTCGTCGCAGATTAACATGCAAAATAAAATAAGAAAAAATACGAAAACCTTGGCAAACAAGAGTTGATCCATAGAGACAACGTTGATCCAACGATTTTTAACTTAAAAATAAAATGATTAAGATAATCTTGCTCATGACTTCATCAACCTTTCTAATGGAGGTCAAGTCATAGATCATCACAAGAACCTTAAAATCATTGATTAAAAATAAAATAAGAGATTTGAGATGAGACAAGGAAGAAATAATATTTTTTTATTGTTCTTGATCTGAAACTGACAATATCTCCTTCCGATTAGAAAGCTTAAATTGAAAGTGAAAAAAAAATTAAAAACCCAAACTGAGAATAAGAAGAAGAAGGAAAGAGAAGATCAATCACTTTGTTCTGCTCTAGTATCTTATTTATAAAGGTTAGATTAGGGTTTCATTGATTCAGAAAATTCGTATATAACAAAAAGTCTAAATCCTAATTTATTAGGTAACAAATAAAGTTGCCATAAAGTTGCACGAATCCATAAGTAGTTTATTTTACTTCACTACACCACCCAAGGAGTTCACTACGCTGCGGTTAGTGTGGGCTCAATTGGTCTGGATTTTGATTTTAATCCTTAGCTTGGGTTTTGGAGTGCAATGTACTCTTTCGATTGTCTAGGTTCATACTTATGGATCTCATGATTTTTCTCTATCACAAATAAATAATAAAAAATTAGGTCAAAAAATCATAAATTATTTGAAAACAATAATAAATATGGATTATTAATAAATTATATCTATTTCGGGGATTTAGTATATGATTAAACTTTAAAATCTCTATAAATAGAACCTTAAAAACGATTTTCTAGGCCCTGATCACAACTCATCTTAAATGTCCATCAAGTTAAGTCAACTTTATGACTCATGAGTCAACTTCAAAAAACATGTTATTATGAGCATCATTATCATCTTTGAAATGTTATCCAAAATATTTGGGATGGGTTGAACAATTCTTAATTGTTCATTAAATTCTATCTTAAATCTTATATTTCATTAATTTGAGTGTATTCACTATTTTTTTTTTCTTTTAAATACCTTCATTTTTTTTTTCCTTAATTTTTTCAAGAGTCATGATAATCTAATGCTCTTTTTTTTCCAAACGCACCCCATCAAAGAACCATAGATCATTTGCGTCGTGATACACAAGAAAAAAACCTACGATTTTGTGATGCCCCCATATAGGGGGGGGGGTGTTTGAAAAAAAAAGCCTCCAATCATCGCTAGTTTTTTTCCAATGCTCGTCTCAATATAATCATCTCTACCCAATGAATAGAAATTTCTTTATTTTTAATAACTTAGTTTATTTTTTATTTCTTGAAAATAAAATTAAATATAACATGACTCTGAAGTTTTTTGTTGATCGATTCCATAAATCAATTCTTTATGAGCTAGTCATCAACTCATTTTGAAAATTCGATAGATTTGAGTTGACTTAGCCTAGTTTTTGAGGTGACTCATTTTAGAAAGAAGTAAAGTAAATAATTTTGCCTAGTTCTTTGTTGATCGATTCCATAAATCAATTCTTTTTTAGCTAGTCATCGAGTCATTTTGAAAATTCGATAGATTTGAGTCGACTTGGCCTAGTTTTTGAGGTGACTCGTTTTAGAAAGAAGTAAAATACATAATTTTATACTCATATCTTATATGTTATAAATCTAACAAAAAGTTGAAGTAGCCAGACACAAACCCTAAAAACAAAAAGTTGAAGTAGATGGATGGCCTCAATATTTGATACTCGAAGGTCGGACGCGGCAACAAGCCAAAGAGGGACCAATCAAAATTTTCCATCCTTAAGCCCACCTCAATGAATCAGATTCTTCTGGTCCTACCATCTACCCATCCATATGTACAGTGATTCAATATGAAACAATCACATCAGATTATCCTGCTAGGCATTTCCTAGAGATCTTGAATCTCAAGGTGATTAATCAAGTCCTTGCTAAGATTGAGCGGATTTTAAACTTCAAGTCGTGCTGGAGTGACCTCAAGATTGTACCTCATATCGCACATCCTCAGGTGAAAGTGTGTAGGAACCATAGATGCTTTTCATCGAGATGTCACTTCAACATTATTCTTAAACTTTTAATATAATTGAGAGTTTTACAAGGAGAGTTAAAAAAAAAAAAAAGGTAAGTTTAGTTTTTTTTTTTTTTTTTCATGATATCGAGGAGTTAATGCTTCTAGGAACTTCTTTCAAACTCTTCTTCCAAAGAAAGATGGGACTAGAGCCAATCATTTCAGTAATGGGGGCATCATTTAGAGTTGTCCATGTATCTAATGATACTCAAAATCTACTGATATCCTTCTAAAAAACTTAGGGATACATGGAAAAAGATATGTGGTTCTGTGCCCTTGCCATGTCAGTCGCGTACCCAACCGTGTGCCAAGACTGCGTGCATTCATCATTATTCTAGGGGTTATATTTGATGATTTGATCCAACAAGAGCACAATCCGTAAATAAATAAAAATTATAAATTTATACAAATTTCTACTCCAGCAATTCTCTATAATTCTTTTGAAAGGAATAAGAATTGGACTCTCCTTGTCTTCTTTGTGGGGGTCTTTGAACAAATTCTCACAATCAAATCAATCGAAAATTTGTTAGAATTTAGACTTCATATAAAGAGAATTACATACCTTCCCCTTCAAATGAATCCAAATTTATAAAGTTTAAAAATACTTGGATGCATTATAAATCACTTTTGTCAATATTATACACTCAAATATTAACATGTGGCTGTATAGAGACATCTCAACAACCCAAGGTGGAGTCAGCATTTTCTTGTAGTAGGGGCAAATTATAGTTAATGGTAAAGTTGAGGAGTTTTAAGTTAAATGATTTTGGAACGAAAATTCAAAGGTTTTTTGGTTAGAGGTTGAAGAGAAGGGTATTTAGGTCATTTACAATTAGTCTATGGGAGAAGCCCCAAGCCAGAGTGATCGGGAAAGACGAGATGAAATTGCTATTGAGTCTTTGAGGGGAAGTATCCACCCTAAGATTGATCTGATTCCTCTCGGTCTTAAGAGCCGGTAGATCAAATTGAATGAGGGATGGAAGAATGTTCCAGTATTCAAATTAGGATACAAGCGGTAATAAGTCCTATAGGATCAATAGGGTCATTGTTAAATCCCTCCATGATTCATTTTATTACAATTTTTTGACTGAGAGAGGGATGAAATGGTATAGTTCATTTTTTATTATTTTGCATTAATGGCAATATCATCGCCAAAAAATTAGAGGGAGGTGAGGGAGTGGGGGCAAAGAGGGGATGTCATTAGTTGAAAATACATAGTTATCTCAAATTAAAGCATAAAAAAAGGGCTAAAAAAATTAGGTGGGGGCAATTGCCCCCATTGACTTCTTACTAGCACTATCCCTGCAACAACTTACCATGTTTGCCCATCCCATACTTGTTTGATATAGGTAGGTTTCTTCGGGCTAGTTCAAGTCTTTGGTTACTTACATTGGTACATTTAACCACTTGGTAAGTTTAACAACTTTGAAAAAGTGATGTTACCTTGTCGAAAAATGCTGAAATGACAAAAAAAATTTACTACGATTCTCAAGACTGACGTGGGATGTGCACATAACCATAGATGTGTTTTCTCGTGATATGAGTAAAAATCATTTACGATTATGTATGCATGTCCATGTCAGAATTGTGAGAATCACAATAAATCCTATGTCATCCCAGCACGACTCTTATCTTGTCAGGCCAAATCAAGTAGTCTTATCAATGAGCATGCGTGGACAGGTGAAGAATGAACATTACACCCCTCGTCTCCATCCTTATGATTTTATCTATGATGTTCTCGGTGTCACGAAAGCGGGGTTTACTCAGTCTCTAGCCAATTTGAATTATAATATATGTGAGGAATTTTCTAAATCTCAAGATATGTGTTGTTAAATGATGAAATTAACTTTCTCATCTTCGGCTCTAGTGGAGTATTAGCAATTCTACTTTGACGATAGAATCAATTTTAAATCAAGTAAGAAGAATTCAATTACATACGTTTGCTTTCGTTTAGAGAAGTGTTTTATAAGTCCAATATCATCGGGAAGGGGGGGTAGTAGTAGGTAAGGATCCCCATTCGTCTTACCTCCTAACGATAATTTTTGTCAAGATTTGCTTTATCCATTCCCTTTCCCACCCTTTTTAATATTTGTCCCAATAAAATGTTATCAAAATTGGACTTGAACTAATTTTAACCAAAGTATACTTGGATCCAAATGTTGAAATCCAACATATACTAAGGTTATGTTTAATAATACTTTTAAAGTTTGATGAAATTTAGAAATCAACGACTCTCATTACTGATTTAAAACTTCTGAATTTTGATTCTGAAATCTAAAATCTGAAACAAAACAAAGAGAAATAAAACTTTTGAACTCTAAATTTTAAAGATGAATTACTTCCATTCAAACTTTAGAAGTGTCACCAAACTCACACTGAGTTATATATAAATCCAATCCTATCCAGCTCTTATCGGTTTGGTTTAAAACAATCCACTTTAATCCAATCCATACCCGATCCATTGACGAAGACCTACCCCATCCTCTCACATTTTTCACTAGTAAAGATAAAAAAAGAAAGAAAGAAAGAAAGACTAGTCATACAAGTTTAAAATCGAAAAAAGTATTTTTGTAGACAAATTTATTGGCAACAATATAATTATAAATACCCCACACCCATATACAGAGTCCTCTACAAATACACAAATCTTTCTTCCAAAAACACACAACACATAATTCCTACTCTTTCACTATCCCCAAATGAGAAACAATCTCTTAGAAGCCCTAAACGTTAGGGTTATCGGTAATGGCGAAAATGTTCTCGTTCTCGCACATGGCTTCGGCACAGATCAATCGGCTTGGCAACGAATCCATCCTTACTTCACCCCTAACCATCGAGTCGTACTTTACGATCTCGTTTGTGCTGGAAGCGTCAATCCAGATTACTTCGACTTTCGTCGCTATACTTCTCTTGATGCCTACGTTGATGATCTTCTCTACATTCTTGATGCCTATGGATTCACCAGATGCGCCTATGTTGGTCACTCTGTATCCGCCATGATCGGTATCTTAGCTGCAATTCGTCGTCCCGATCTCTTCACGAAACTCATCTTAATTGGAGCCTCACCAAGGTAATATTCAGATTTAGATTGAGAAATTCGATTTGGAATTAATAGAACATTTTGCATTTATAAATCTCTGTATATAAATAAATAAAAAAAACACAGGTTTTTAAATGATACTGATTATCATGGAGGATTCGAGAGAGGAGAGATCGAGAAAGTTTTCAAAGCAATGGAAAAGAATTACCATGCTTGGGTTCAAGGATTTGCGCCGTTAGCCGTTGGAGCTGATGTACCAACGGCCGTTAGAGAATTCAGTCGGACGTTATTTAATATGAGGCCAGATATCTCTCTTTTTGTTTGTCGAACGGTTTTTAACAGCGATTTGAGGGGAATTTTAGGGTTAGTGAAGGTACCTTGTTGTATAATTCAGAGTGAGATAGATGTGTCGGTGCCCGTTAATGTTGCGACTTACCTGGAAAAACATTTGGGTGGACAGAATACGGTGAAGATATTACACACAGAAGGACACTTGCCACATCTAAGTGCACCGATATTGCTGCTTCGTGTTCTCCAGCAAGTACTATGACGGTGAGTTTGATTCAGGAGGAGAACCAAATCGGAAATCTGACACACCTTATTATATGGAATAATGTTAGAGATGTCGACACATCTTTGTGGACTATAGTCCTCACGTTTCAGATTATTATTATTATTATTATATAATACATATGATATTATATCTTACAAGGATAAGATTTAGAATCTCCCACGTGACCAGTCACGTGATCCAACCTCTACTTTCTCTTCTCTTTTATTAATAATAATATATATATATATGGATGGAGAAATTGACTGATAAGATTAAGAATCTCTTTTTCTCATGTGGGAAGTTTCCTCGAGATCAGTTGTCATTTTCAGTGGTAATGAATCTTGAGAAAACTCCATTCTCCATATAGATTCGTTCATCCGCAGCTATCTTTGAAGAAAACCCTTTGGAATACCTTTTTATGAGGCGTGCTTTCAATATTATTGGGGATTTGGATTTTACCTCATATTTTAAAGCGAAAATGTCCAAAATGATCTTATTAAAATTAAGGGTATTTTAATATTAACCCTTAAACAATTGGTGATATTATGTTTACACTCTTTAAAATGCAAGATCAGCTTTACTTTTTTTTTTTTCATTTTATATAGTTACGTCCCCATCACTGAATTGTAGATCATTTGCCACACGGGATATACAAGAAAAAGATTTATTGGTCTGTGTTTTCCAAGGCAAATGATCTACAGTTCTGTGATGGGAGCTTATGTGTTTGGTTTGAGTTTAAAAGAGTTAAGTTGCTTTTCTAATTGCATATGCATCATAATGTGTTTAATCTCCAATAAAAATTGTTCCACATAGACACCATTGCTTGCTATAGGAATTGGACACTAACATTCTGGATGTTTGTTTTTTTGTTTTAAAGAGTAGGGACTCATAATAGTGTACTGTTGCTAACCGAGGTCAGGTGACACCCAATTTTATGGCATGTAGCATTTTTGGGATCCATTGACCGTATGGATATGTGGTCCATCCTTGGTGAATCTACACGTGAAAGAAGTTTGATTGGTGATGTGCATCTATTGATAATAGCATTATCTTAAGAATGATTTCTAATGGTTGGATTTAAACTCTTTTTGAAAAGCTTAGATCTAGAGGATATAAGTTATCATATTATAATTTTTGGTATGTACATTAACTAAGGGATGGACCAGATATACATATGGTCAGTGGGTCCCAAACAATGCCATGTGGCATAAAATGGGGTGTCACTTGATCTTGGTTAGGAACGAGACACCGTTCTAGATCCCTACTCTTTTTTTAAGAGTCGTGATTTTCTGACTTGAGTATTTTCTCTCGGTTTGATGTGGCAAGGGCACAAAATCGTTGATTGGTTTCTTTGGGATACACAAGAAATCAATCAACGGTTTTGTGCCCTTGCCACGTTAGATTGAGTGAAAATACTCTAGTCAAAAAATGCTTAGCCTTTTTTTTTTTAATTGTGTCTTGTTAGCAACATCCGATGTCTACATGGCACACTTTTAAACACTTTGGACTGGATGTCATGAAGAAAACTGCTTGGTTACAAGATCGTTGTGTTTTAAGCACTAACCACAAAAATTCGCATAGACATTGTTCCTATTTTATTGGAACTCAACATCTTCCCTTATCTTGACTTTTTATATATTATAATTGAGTATATATTCGAACCTCTTAAAGCACCCAACTAATACTAAGGGCACGAGACAAGCCTCTTCCCCACACACACACCAGGTAATTTTTGGGATATATCCTTTTGAGGTGGCCTCAAACCTAAAGGGGGATCCAACTCTAGACTTCCGCTTCTTGAGGCGTGGCCTTGGCAATCTCACCAACCCTAGGGTTTGTCCAAGTGCCTTTTTTTGTGTGGATCAATTGACGTTGACACTTTAATTTTATCCAAAAAATCCTTGAAAAACTTAAATTACCATATCAAAATTCCACCATCGGTTAATCAATAAAAATGAACCTTGACTTTGGGTCAAGGGGTAAACTTAATCTTGAATTTTGCAACTGTAACCTAATATCAGCAATGTGTCTGGCTAGTGTTTGAGTCTGGGGAAGGTGCATCTCATATCCTATACACGTGGGTATTTCATCACATAGAGACCAAACCCAGATCGATGTGCATGTGTTATTATGCAGGTCACCAACTCACATGCACTAAGGATTTTTAGCAGGTTGTTTCGAAATACAATGGACTACAATCCTATGGTGTCTTGGACTCCATGTGAACGTGATGTCTACTTAGTTTCTCATACAATCAAACAAGAGAGAGTGAGGACTTTAAAAGTTCAAGTGAAACTTTTTTCATATCCTACATAGGACTAAACTTTTTAGTCTTGCATCCACAAATAACACACAAGAGCAAGTGGTCTTGAATTCAAGTCTTGCCCCTCACAAAACAAATAAATAAACTATGAATCCTACAACAATGAATAGTTATTATCTCTACCTAGGATATTTGTTGGTTTTGATTTGTGATAATTGTAATCTGGTTGTCGCTTATGATTATGTTTACAATGCTATTTTTCTTCCATTACAAATCTCATTCCCATTATACAAGATAGGATTTATCCCTAATGGTGGGTATTGTCCCACCTTCCATTCCGATGTAAGTTAGGTAGATTTTTTTGAATAGTGAGTTTAGGTATAAGTAGGTATTTACTCATTCCAACATTGTGATGATCCACAATTGGAAATAATCATTTTTTTGAATGTCGATCGAGAAGGTGAACTCTCATGTTGTTGGCGCATCTCTCAATCATTGTGCATTCAATCCAACGGTCTTGGTGCATTTCTATTTCTTACTCACACAATTGGTATGGGTCCTAGTGTCATCATTGTTGGATTTAAAAGTTGACAAGTTGAAAATTGCATTGGTGCATCACCAATTTTTAGGTGGAGATATAACATACCAACGACCAGATGAAAAAATAAGGTCTTTTTTGCTTTTAAGATAGTAGAGGATGGGATATAAGGCCAACTCATGTTTTTAAAACTTGTCAAATCTTTATGAGTCTCGCAGGTGGCTTAGAAGAGATTGTCAATGTAAATCGTCCATGACATGGACTCATCAAAGATCCAAGATGATTTGTTGGATAATTTTAAAATATCCTCGAGTTTATGTAACCAGTTGACTCAATTGGATTTTATGATTTTAGATATATTGTAGTTAATGTTTTTTTTTTTTTTTTTTTTTTTTTAAATATCAAATAAGATTTTGTAGTTAAGGATCCAGTCATGCATTTTTTCACAGAAAAAAATATAATTTTTTTAACATAAATATATGGGTGCATCAGTTATTATGTATGATGATATGGAGTAATAGCAGACTTCCACGAGGTCAGTAACGTACGAAAAGGCTGAGTCCAGTAACACACGTGTTATACTATTGATGTTTGAGAATGACTTGGTGGATGAGTGATTTTGGTCGAGACATCCATGTGTCAGACCAATTGAGTCTTGGAAATCACTCAGCATGAGTGACACGTGGGAGTTAAAGCACTTGACTAAGCAGAGTCGAGTGATCGATTCGTTGATGTAAAGTCATGGATATAGTAACAGAATCTCAAAAATCTTAATAAAAGATATCCGTAAAATTTTAAGATTTTAATTATAATTATGTTCTCAGATCAAATTAAAAAAAAGACTAACTAAAGGAAGAATTGTAAGTTAATACGTAAAGAAAAGGATAATGACAGGAAAATTTCCCATCATAAGAGGGATACAAGATATGTGCAAGATTTCCATAAAGAAAGTTACCAACAAGAGCAAGATTCTTCCAATCTATAAATAAGGGAATAAACACACTTGTAAAGAACTTTTAGACTCATTTTCAAACTCAAACCTTGATTATTCTTGCTAACTTGATTGTTGGACGGTCTTGATATTGAAATTTCTCTCAAATTTAAGAGTTGTTTTTGTAGGAAATAAGAGGGAGAACTTCATCAAGATTCGTATTTATGGGAGAGATTATCTTTATATATATATGGCCCTTAAGAGATCCAAGGATCGAACCAAGTTTTGAGGACCAACAGGACATTGCAAGATCGGACGGTTGTGATCTGTTTGAACTAGTTGTGAATAACTTTTTGTAAAAGATTTCAGAGAATTAAAAGTGAACCCTGTCAGTTTTTATTTATTTATTTAAAGAATCCATCTCTTAACTCAACCTCTCTCTCTCTTTCTCTCTCAAGTTACAAACCAACAGCAGAACCAACTTTTGTTCAATCTTTCTGTCTTCATCATTTCTCTCACATTCACTCGACCATTTCTCTCTCTCCTGTCTTCTCTATCTCAAGATTGGATCTCTGTCTCTCTCGATCTCTCAAACATACAATAGAAAACCATGGAACATACCTTCCAAAAATCGTTAAAAATCTGCACTTCTTCTCCATATCTCGATTAAACTCTCTCTCAACTGAACAAGTTTTCTCCATCTCTCTCGATCGAACTCTATCTCAACTGAACAAGCTTTAGAACAGAGACCGACGAAGTTATCTCTCTCGTATTCTCTCCATCAAATTTTTTCTCAATCGAACAAGCTTTTGAATGGTTGACTGACAGAGGTATCTCTCTCGTACTCTCAATCTCTTTGCAGGTATCTCTTTAGCACTCTCTATTTAAACCCTAAGTCTCTCCCTCTCGCACTCTCCTTTAAATCCAAACCCAAATCTGATCGAAACCGTAACTTCAACTCTAACTCTCTCTCTCTCTCTCATTGTCAAAACTCTAACCCTCATTCTCTTTATCTCAATTCTAACACCCTTTCTTTTATATAGTTTTGTTAATGTATTGATCGATTGTAAATCTTGCTAAATAAATGCAGAGATTAAGATGTGAACTAAGACTTTGGGCAAGTCGAATTCGTTCCGCAGGGACAATGAAGATTCAAAGATTCATTCGGTTAGAAACCAAAAACAAGTTAGAAACAAATTGATTTTAAAACAGAATTGATTTGTTGCACAAATGAAATGAAAATTACTTGCAATTGAAATTAAAAACAGAAAATAAAGATTGAAGATAAAAGAAAGAGAGATTAGAGAATTCAAGTTTACCATTGCAAGTTATCCAAAAATGCTAATTAATTCTAAAACATGACTCAATCCACGTAGCAAGTCATTGCTCGTGGATCAAAAGATGATTCGGTGTAACCATTGATTGGAACCCAAAAGTCTTCATGAAGGTCTCTTGTTTATGCAAGATTATCCGACTTATGCTTCCATTCATCACAGAGCATGAATGTTCTTAAGCTTATCTAAGTAACACTCATCAAAGCTTGAAATGGAAGTTTAAATTGGAAGATCTTATCATGAAGAGATTCATAAGTTTAGCATATAAAATAGAAATAATGAATTAAAATAGCATTAATAGAGTGAACTTGCTCCGGCATTCTTGACTTCTCTAATGAGAATCTAGCCGATCATCGCAAGGATCATATTGCAACAATACTAAAAGCAAGAAGATGATAGATGAAAAGAAAATGTAAAATAGAAATGCAACTTGATTCCTTTCTTGATGATCTCTCAAAAGAGTTATAATAGAGCCAATGACTTACTCTTGATGTTCTCACTACACTCAAAAACTCACCTAAAGGAAAAATTACAGAGAATTAAAAGAAGGAAAAACCAAAAATTATGGAAGAAGAGAAGAGCCCCTTCCTTTGAAATCAACCTCCCAATTTATAATGTTCGTATTCGGGTAATCGGGGTGATTTGGCGGATAATTCGATTCGAACGACCCAATCAGTTACAACCACCGAAGCTTCTGTAAAAATCTCGAGGACAAATTCCTCGAAATGACCGCGGCGCGGTCTTGGCTAGCCGCGACGCGGTGACGTGGCGCTCAAAATCCTCGAGATTTTGCCGGATGCTTTCTTTTTGCTCGCATGTTGTAACAGTAATTGTTACACCGTTTGTTGGTTTCCGAATATACCCTTTTCACCTAAAATTAGTAACAAACTATTGCTAGCCACATTAATTTGATATTTAATAAAATTTATTATTATTTTAAGGGAACTAGTACTTAAACTTTTGATAATTTTGGTGAAATTACGGTCCCAAAATGAAATTATTGGGACCTTATTATGTATAGTAGCAAATAATATTTGGAGCTAAATAAGATAATGGAAAATCTAAATTTTTTGTTCATTTTTTGGAATTATATTTTTTTATTATTAAAAATGCTTTCTATGTTATTTTGTAAATTTCCTTTCATTTGTTGTTATTTAGTTGATGATATATGTGATTGTTAAAAGTAAACATCATCCAAAAATTTCTATAGCAAAGACAATATTTTCTGTGATTGTTTAAATATTTGTGTCTTTAAGTGATTTCAAAATACAAAACAAACATAGTATACATTCAACCGAAGATACATATTTATGTATTTAAGTGATCTCAATTGTATTTAACCCCATATAAGATACATACCATCCAATATTTAAGTGCATCTACAACTTGCCATCGAAAAAAGAATCTCCACTCATTTCAAGACATGCAACTAAGTTTTAGTTTCCTCAAGTGACAAACAACAACATGAAGGTTACAACCCACACCACAGATCCTACAATCATTGAATGAGCTAAATCCCTTTTAATTTGATTATGTATGACTTTGAATATTTGAGATACTTCTATAATTTTGAAATGATAATATGGCTCTTGATGATGAGTACACCCTAGGTTAATTTTATTTATTTGAAATATTCTATTTTTACAGGTATTTAGGATGATAAAGTTTTATGTCATTTTTGTTGGGAGTAGATCTGGGATTTACACAATGTGGAAAGAATGACTTAAATTAACAAATGGATACATGGGTAGTTGTTTTAAAGAGTTTGGCACATTTGGAGAAGATGAGAGGCATTTATTGGTTTAAAATTAACTTCACTATGGAAACACAACACAATTTCCTTAAGAAAGACAACGGTCAGGGAAGAATTTACAAATCCTTGAAGAAAGTCAAGGGTCAACAAAGAGATTAATCTAATATAAGTTTGTCTGTTGGTAGTGCTATTTAAAAGACTAAGTGTGGTTACTCTTTTGTCATCCTGAATAGTATAGTTAATGGTCCAATAAATGATGAGTCTTTTATCATTATGAAATGAAGAATAATTTTACTATTTCTTTGTTTTTTTATTGCACCTTCCATATTTTAATTGATGGTTTGATAAAACTTTGAGATGAAAGGGTAATGATGTGTGTTAGAACCAGTCTTTATTTATTTGGGTGATCACAAAATTCGAATTTATTGTTTGCTATGATGGGGACAAAGTTCATGATATATTTCTCCTCATTCGAAATCATCTCAATTCCTAATCTTATACACACATTTATCTCAACACCATTTTCAATTCTACTTGTTATTATCTAACATCAATTGGTCTTATTCACATTTGCAAAATATTACTGTTTAAACTTGAATTAGGCTTACTGTGCCTCCCCCCTTCGTCTCATTAGATGCTTTTTCCTTCCCATGGAAGTGCAAGGAAGTGTTTCTACACATTCTCACAAACTAGAAGAAGAATAAATTCAAATAATAAAAAATTATCAATTATTAAAAAAGAAACAAATTGAGAAAATATAACAATTAAGGAGAAAAATAATCATAATACTACCTTTTTTGTGATCACAATTCTCTTTTAATAGAAAAATAGAGAGCTATTATTATTGGCAAAATGTGTTTTAAGTCCTGAAACCTTTTTCTTTTTGCCTTTCTAGAAATATCTTTATGTACTTGAGCATATTCCATTTGATGTATGATAATAGAGAAAGAGAGACGGAAATGAAAGATTGATCTGAATGTTTGGGGATGAGATTTTAAACCTTGGGTAGTACTATATTACGATATAGAAGATGTACCAGACCAGATAACAGTACTAAAATGAGAACTTGTCTCATCAGTTTTTTTTATCACACACGTATATTGATGCAAGGCAAATGTACAAAGTGGGATGCTCTCAATATTTTATAAGTCTAATTGAGGTAAATAATGCTTGTCTCCTACATAGCATTTTTTGACAATCAACAAAAGAATAAAAAGGAGAAAAATTAGAGGAGCTTTGGGTTCGAAGTTTGAACACCAGCCATAGAGTTTGCCTCCCTCCAAATGTGCTTTGTCACACACCATTGTTGGTAGTAGATACAGTTTCCCTAACAAAATAAATAACACCATGTTTCATTATCAAACCTTGTTTGCAATGACATAGGAAAAAAGTTAATTCATATCCAAAAAGAAGTGTACCAGAGTGAAAGCCATTATAGAGTAGACATCAAAATCGTTAATGAAAGGGGTTATTCACCCAAAAAGAATTACTTCGGAGTTCAACAGAAGTATAATATAATGAAAGTCGCCAAAATGCCAACATCATCTTCCACATGAATGATAGGTACTCACTTCAATCTCACACATCGGTGCATCTTATGCTAACTTGTTCACCTGAAAACAAAATATAATAACATAACCAAATTTAATGAAAAATTATATAAACCATTGAATTCAGTAATGCATTGTAATTGCTATCAATTTCTTGGTTTAAATCTTGTGCTTCCTTATTCACTAAAAGAAACAAAGAAGGAAAAAAACCTTATGTTATATTCCATAAGATATAAATACGTTAAGGAAACACATTATCTTACAAACATAAATTTAATTACCTTCGATAGATCTAATCCACTTTCTATTTGAATTTTCAAGACAAATCCGTTTATTATGCCCAAGCTTTTGACATAATATACACTTCCTTTTTTTTTTTTCTTCTGTTGGGCCAACTCAACACTACTTTTCAATCTACTAAGATATTGAATTTTTTCTTTTCCCTTCTCATCTTTCTTCTTACCCTTTGTTTATTAGACATTTAGATCCAAAAATAACAAATCCATTTGATTATTATCAGATGCATCAATTGTAAGATTTGGTTTATATGAAGTTGTATTTTTTCAATTTTTTTAATGTTTCATTTAAATCATTCAAGAAGATTTTGTATCCCTCGATTGAAATTTTTGCAATACAAGCCAATGTAGTAATCTATTAATATAGGTAGCTAATTCTTATTGCATCAAATTGTTCATTCTTATTACTCATTGTATGTGAACTCGTGATTCTGAATTTACAGTTGACTTTTTGTTTCTATCTTCTAAGAATATAGTGAGACCGTATCATATCAATGTTATAACGAGTAAAAACTTTTAGAAAATGTCGATAAAGTATTCCAATAAATTCAATTTTTTTGCATTCACAGGTACTCTCCTATGTTTTCAAATTAAACTTTATCACGAACTTCTCAAGTGCACCATACTTATTTTTCACCATATACAATTGATATCCATAATTGATTTTCCATTTTTATTCAATTCTAAATTGCATTACTTTGACTCGTTCTTGTTTTAATTTCTCGAACACATTTTTGTGCGTACTTTTGCTGTGTGCTTTATAAGTAACTCACCCTCATTGACCATCGGAACTTATGCTCTGAAATGAAATCTTCCTTACTCTTTTCATTTACATTTCTTTGCAATGTTTGCTCATGCTTAACATTAAATTCTTTAAGATTTGACCTCGAAGTAATGAACTCATCAAAAAATGTATTGATACTTTCATTACGGTCGGTGGTATTCATACCAGTAAAAAAAGCGTGGTGATTATAGACTGGCACCCATGACTCCTTTATTTCAAATAATTATTGAAGCTATTCATTATGTTTCAATCCATCACGATCATTGATTTTCATTTTTTTTCAAAATCCTCAATCGTATATGTCTACTACATACAATTTCTTATTTTACCTTTGAAGTTAGTATATTTAAAATATATATGTGATAATTTCTCAGCGAACTTCTTCTCAATATGTCAAATATAAAGACGATAACGGATGTTGGAAAACACTTCGACAATAGAATTCCTCATTGTCAAATCTTTGTCTGTGATTATGGATATATGATAACGTCCTTCCATTGCTTCTAGTCAGGTCTCAAACAACCATATGAAAGTTACCTTTGTTTCATCTTGTAAAAGTCACCCCCAAATTGTATTGATTGAAAGTGATGATTTACCCTAGTAAATGGGGCAAACGACATATTGTACTTGTTTGTCCAATAAATTGTGTCAAATGACACCACATCCCCAAAATACTCATATGTCATTCGTGATCGAGAATCAACCCAAAAAAAATTAATTGCCTTGTATTTGTCATCGCATAAAAAATTATGGATTTTTTATTTTTTTTTAAATAGTTGAATACTAATTGTGCATCACCCCCTTCTACTTTCATGTGTCTAACATCTCTCAAATGGTTGTAACAATCTCTGTCATCGAAAGCAATCATGTCTCCACCCAAAAATGTTAAAACTTTCCCAACTGACATGTTTTCTTTATAGAATGCTTCGACCAAATTCTTAACTACTTTTGACATGCTTCGATTTAACTTCATCTCCATTCTCCTAATTTGTGTAATTACTTAATGATTATGGTCCTCCTTAAAAATCGATACTTTCCATCTAGTGGTCTATCTATAGTTTAAAATACACATGCCTTACGTCCACATTTAACAATAGAACAACTTATACTTTTTTTCTAGATTTCATTTTCTTCTTCTACCTTTTTTAATTTAAATTTACCTTGATATGAGCAAACGTATGTTATTCCAATCGCCTCATCTAAACCCCATCGTGACTTAGTAGTGGTTCGAAATCGAATCCAAAATCTTTGTCGATGTCCATAATCCTTATAATATTTTTGGAGTTTCTTTACTTGAGTCAAACAACATCCCCACATATGGTACTTTTAAATTTTCATTGTCTTTGTTAGGACTCTAACAATCAACATATTCACCACTATCTACTTTGATTATTGATGATCCCACAATGTTATCAATAAACATTCCCTTATCTTTGTCAACACCAATCTTATCCATGATGAACTGCCTTAACTGATAAAAGACCAATAAACCTCTCAAATTACACACATGAATGCATAATGTTTCCTATTAACACTTTCTCCATCTTTAACGGGTGAGGGTCCTATCTCATTTAGGAATGCATAACAACAATCGATATACCACTAAAAAAATGCGTAAAAATATAATCTCATATATTATGAAACCTGATTTGCCAAAAGACTATTCAAATATGAACAAAGCCATGATTTTGAATTTATTAATAGAATATCATGATACATAACCATCTAAAAGGCTACAACATTGAATCATGCTTCCATATTATGAAGCGTGTCTCAAAATCTCAAACCCAAACATATTCCCATTACTTTTCTCATCAACCATTCATTATAAATGTTAAAGGATTATAATGTTAAAAGAATTTTCAATGCGGAAAAGAAAAATATCAACCTACATACATAGAATCCCTAAACAAAAGTTTATTTTGTCATTTCAATATTCTATGTAATATTCATATTTGTAGTCTTCTATGTGATATTCATAGACTCCCGTTTTGATAAAATTTTATTGCCTTGTCAAACAAATAAAAACTTGGATGAAAATAAAATTTTATTCCTCAATCTCACCATCTTTATTTATAACAAGACGCCTACAAGACATAAATTTAAATGCAAATCATTTTTCATTAAAATAGACCCCATGAAAAAAGGGTCATAGAAAGTAAAAAAACTCATCTCTCTAATAGAAAGGAATAAGAATGTGTGCTCAACCAAGGTTTTACCAACCAACTTTAATGGTAATAGATGTTCTCTCCTGTAACAACGAAATAACTCAATAATTAGAAGAATGTTTTCCAACGAACAATAAGTAAACATCAAATAAATAAGGTTCAAGTTTCGATTGCTAATAGGAGGGAGAGAGAATTAGAGTTAGGGTTTCGACCTACATGAGAGAGTTCGAATTTAGATAGATAGAGATATACCTTTAGAGAAAACAAATTTGGAGCTTCTGCCAAGAAACCTGGAGCTTCGCACGAAGAAGATGAGAGAATGAGTTGGTTGTGTGAATGTGAGAGAAATAGATAAGACGAGAGAGAAATGGTTGTGAGAATGTGTGGCTGAAATTTTACGATTTTTGGAAGGTCTGATCCATGATTTTCTATTGTACATTTGAGAGATTGAGAAAGACAGAGGTCCGATCTTGAGATGTAGAAGACAGGAGAGAGGGTTTCGTTCAAGTGAGGGAGGGTGGAGAAGACGAGAGAGAGAGAGAGAGATGATCGAGTGAATGTGAGAGAAATGGAGAAGATAGAAAGATCGACAGAAGTTGGTTATGTTGTTGGTTTCTAACTTGAGAGAGAGAAGGACTAAGTTAAGAGAGAGATTCTTTATAATAAAAAAATCTAATAGGGTTCACTATTTATTTTTGAAATCTTTTAAAAAAGTTGTTCACAGTTGGTTCAAACAGATCGCGACCGTCCGATTTTACAATATCCAACAGTCTTCAAAACTTGATTCATTCTTGGAACTCTTTAGGGCCTTTGAACGGCATATATATATAGGGTCCCGTTCGCCACCCTTAGTTTTACCACACACTTTAACAAACGCGTTTTGTCTTACATGGGTTAGAAGTTTCGGAATGAGCTGATTTTTGGTGAGGATGATCTCTATGGTGAGGAGATCATCCTCACCAAAAATCAGCTCATTCCAAAACTTCTAACCCCATCAAAATTGATTTACAAAAAATGGACGGTCCACGATTTTTCAACGTGTAAACATGGGGCTAAACATTTCGGAATGGGCTGATTTTTGGGGAGGATGATCTTCTAATCATAGAGATCATCCTCACCAAAAATCAACTCATTCCAAAACTTCTAACCCATGTAGGACAAAAAACGTTTGTTAAAGTGTGTGGTAAAACTTAGGGTGCTGAACATTTCCCATATATATATATATATATATATATATATATATATATATATAATTTCAAACTGATTTATAATTCGACTTAATATTGATGGGGGACCTTGACAAGAAGAGACATCGGATTTTAAAGTCATGTGTCCATATCTCAACTACGTGCTTCATGTCCAACAGTCAGCTTTGAGACCAGTACGATCTATGCTCAATCCAAACACGTCACTTGTGTTTTTCTCTCAATTATAAATATATGTGGTTGTGAATTGATTGGATATACATGTCTTAAAGCACACAGTCAGGTCACTCAACCATATAAATCCAAGGAAATTTAAACCCATTATGCCATGGGCTCCACCTTAAAGTTATGCCTTATTTTAGAAAGTACTGTAATCGAAAGAGACACAATTACATTGCTATTTATATACTTTTGATTGATTTATGTAGATCAAACATATTTTGGATGGTTGAGAATCCAGTGGTGGATTTACATTGGGCGGTCACTAGCCCCTATAAGAACTTTCAAAATCTAAAGTTTAGTGAGCTGTTGAGAGAAATAATAGTGGTGGATAAAAAGATTCGCCACTATTGCCCCCAACAATTTTTTTGTTTTAACTCTAAGTTCTCAAAAACACACCCTGATATATGCGTGTTCCATAAGTAAAACATTTTTCGAGCAAGTAATGATTTTCTGATTCCCTCATGTGGCATACTCAAAATACTCTATGACGTGACATGTGTTAGAATCATAAATCTTTTTTTCCTCGGGCTACAGACTTGAATATATTTATGGGGATGTTCAGATGTATATCCCAAGGTAGAAAATCTATGGCTCTAGGACATAACATGTCAGGAGAGTATTTTGAGTATGATTACGACTCTTTTTGAGCAAGTGGTGTAAGAAGGAAAAAAAAAAGCTGCAGCAGTTTTGGATGCTAGCCCATGATTACATGTTCTAAGGATCACTGTACTACAATAATTCATAATTCTGTGATCTATGGATCAGGTCCATTAAACCAATGATCCATCACTTGTACAGGTCCATTATAAGAAGCCCAATTCAAAATGCAATGATCTTGGTTGGGGAACCCGGAATTATTATGTTATATCAGTTTTTATCATGATTTATTTACTGATCTCTAGATTCTAGGCATGGACCATCATGTTCCACGTAAAAAATCGTTACATTTTGGTTTTATAGAATCAGTCTAGCTGATGAATTTGGGCTATTTTTAATTTAATTTTAATATGAGTTTTTCCATGAAATATAGAAGGTTGATGTGTAGCCATGCATCTGGGGCTAAATGAACCTTACGCCGAGTTTGAATTGAGAGAAATGGAGAGAAGAGAAAATAAATGAATTTTTCTCCATTTCTCTTGTTTGGATTGTTAAGTGGGGAGAGAAAAGAATTGAAGAGAAGAGGATAGAAATGGAGAGAAATCCTTTTAAAATATTTTATAATTTCAACTCTTTAAAATATTTTAAAATTTCGAAGTTGTCTTAAGTTCTCTCCTTTCAATCCAGACATGGCGGAGAGAAATTGAGTTTCCCTTCTCTTCTCTACATTTCTCTCAATCCAAACATAGCCTTAGAATTTGAAATCTTCTCAAGGAAAGTGTTTTTCTTTTTTTATAATTCTTAAAATACCCTTATAAAATGTTAGCCGATGAATTTTTTTTTTTATAAACTTTTTATTCTTTTTTTTTTTTTTCGTTAACGGGGTATCCGAATTGATGTCTAACTAGTGGGACTGGGTGAACCAGGGCTTGGACAAATCATATTATTCTTATTTTATATTATAATTAAAAAAAAATCATATTTTATATTATTCTTTTTATTAATTGAAAAAAAAATGGGTTTTAGAAGTAGTGTTCAATAGCAATTTGTAAATAATATCTTGAGATTTTCTAATGTTTAAAATACTTGCATAATGACATTAAGACCCCTTTTTTTTTTATTGAAAAGTAAAAAAGGGCATTTAAAAGTTAAAAAACCCATATCTCATGCTCTTAAAAGGATACTATTGTCATTCACACCCGATTTACTGATTTAGTTACATTTTTTTGCCAATTGCTTAGTCTTTTTTCTAGACCACAAAAAGTAGTTTATGTTCATGTTTACCAATGTTTAATTTAAGCACATTCTAATGTGAAAGTGTGTAGGAACGATAGATGCTTTTTAACATACATATGAAAAGCATCTATGGTTCCTACATACTTTCACGTCAGGATGTGTGATCTGAGGTACAATCTTGAGGTCACTTCAAGATGACTCTTAATTTAAGAAAATCTTATGAGGACTTTGTTTTTCACGATGATTCTCACCGTGTTGATGTGATGGTCATGATGCGTTTGCTCAAGGTATGAGTAAAAGCATCTACGGTTATGCGCTCACCTCCACTTCAGAAAAATGAGAATCACAATAAATCCCAATGTCACCCCAGCATTACTCCTTAATTTAATCACAAAATCACGATATTTGCAGAAGTTTTCTTAGTAGAAGCAAATAGAACTTGCTTTATCTTTATCTAAACATGGAAAAATATCTAAAGATTAAATAACTCAATTTCTATAATGTTCATGACCAAGTCTGTGAAAATTTTAAATAATGTCTGAGTATTTTTTTTTCCAGTTAGTATCGGATGTCTTTATATAAATTGTTTTCCAAATCCCTTGCATGCTGTCCTGTTTGTATCGTATTTGGAAGTGTCAATACATCTTTGTTACAAAGTTTTGTGCACAACCCATTCCTCATGGCGATCGACATGTTAGTATAATGTCACCACCTATCTATTTGTAATATGACACGTGTTTTAACCAACCAGCTACTCCAAAAGATCAATCTGTTGGAGAAGGGGAATTTGTTGAGAAAAATAAGAATAATTGAACTAAGAAACGAATCGAAACAAAAAACAAATCACGCACATTAAATACAAATTTTTATGTGATTCCCTCAAGATTGAGACACGTCCACGGATCACACCGATTCTACTATGAAGAGAAAACTCACAATTTCAGATTACACCCTTTCACCAAAAACGATAAATAAAAATACTTCATGAAACCTAACTAAAATTTTACATAATATTAACTCAACTGGCGTGAAGGTATGGCTTGATTTACATTACCTCCTTGTTGACTAGTACTATTAGGCTCCACAAATCACAATAGAACTATTAATATAGAAGGGTCACAAAACTTAAACTAGGGGATGACACACCCAAGAGTGGAGGAAAATATACACTCAACAATGTGCTTAACTGGAGAATGCACGCATTGCTGTTATGAACTCTAGATTTCGGGCCTAGAATTGTTGGGACGATCTCGTCAACATGGTCATGCTCTATGAACTATGCTAGTTAACATATATAGATTCTCGTATTCGAGCCAATTTTTCTATGCTCCCACTTGATGGTTCAGCCATTGAGCCAAGTGATTCATCGATTTTTATGAATCAATTTGAACACCCAAAATTTAAATTTCTTCCTTTTCAAGTTCTAGTTAAGATCCTAAAGAAGTCCCAATAAACAGGCCCACGTCCCAAACTTAAAACTTAGAAGAGGCCAAGCTGGGAAGATTAGATTTCAGCCCATATTCCTTGTCATTGTGGGTCCTCCTAGAATGGCTTGAGTGGAAAATTAACTACAAAAATAAACAAATTTCTACAAAATTGAACAAATTTAAGGAAGAACGGACAAAGTTACGTTAATTATGTAAATCCAATTGCAAGGGATAAGGATCCATGTTGGTCAAACAAATAGGGAAACGTGTCGGTGACGTGGTCAGACTCATTAACGCATGGAGAAGCTCATGCTTCACCCGTCAATTTGGGATCCAATTCTAGATTTTCTTTCAAAGGTCTTTATAAGAAATTGAAATCTAATAAAATCGACTTATACAAAAGATATATTTTTCTATTAAAATCATTGTATCAATGACTATATGAGATCGACAGATAACCCACAACAAGGACTGAGCTTCAACCTTTCAACATCAAAGGAGAAGTAATTTCACTTATTGATACAATTGGGTTTTATTGATATTTTCAAACCTTGACTAATCTTAATCAAAAGATCCAAACTTTTTTATATATTTAATCTTTCAAATGTCCACAATTAGTCAAGTACACGAAATATCATGATTTAGACTAGATTTGAAAAAAGAAAAATTAAATAAAAAAAATCCTTTTTAAATTTTATCTGTCACCTTGAAATTGAATGATCACTGAACTCTGATGTTTCAACAGAGGGAATTTGTTGTGTTTGTCAAGTGACGCTCTCTAAACCAATTAATGGCACCACAATAATAAAGATCTATAGAGGGTCCACTCCCATTTTATTTAAGATCCAACAACAACTTATATTTAGGGATGATTTAGTTATAACCCTCCCAGTTTTGATGAATATTTTAAGTTATCCTTTGTTTTTATTTAATATATATGCTTCACCTAAAAAAATATTTATATTAATCTCGATTTTGAAAACTATTATGGAATTTTTCCTTAGAATTGAATATAACTTTTCAGTTGCATTAATAATTAAAGTATTCATTGTAGACATTGATTGATGACCATATGAATTGGTAGATTAAGGGTACACATTAGTTGTTAACAAATTTTTGTGCTAAGCTGATGAACCAATGGCATGACGCTAGGTGTATTGAAAAATTACTTAAAATAGAAACTCTTAATTATGCAGAAATTTTCTCCCTACCAACCAATCACACTTGCTTTTTATAATAAAGCCATTGGTTCATCAGTTTAATACAAAATTTTGTTGATGGTAAATGTATAGTCGTTAATTAGTTTAGTCATAATTTTTTTAAAGAAAATAAGCAAATTTATTTAAGGATAATTCTGACGTAATATTAAAATGTACACCGTGAAAGACATTTCTAACGTGAATGTGTGTCAGAACCCTAGATGCTTTCATCAATATAAAGGTTAGGCCTTAGGGGTGGTTAAGGTTTGCCTATAAATCTCAGTTACTTTTTGGAATCAACAAATTTTATAACTTCCCATGCATGGTGGAATGCAATAAAGAAAATTGGCCTAACATAGGGAGAAATTTAGAATTCTGAGAGATTGCTGACATAGTTAAGTGAAGACTATTTCCTATTTTTTTCTAACTAAGGACAATGATTTTTTGACTTTATATAGTTTCCCTAGAAGAGAATATGTTAACCTGGCTCACTACTAGAAAATTAAATCAACATCTTACGCATTCTAAGGAAGAAAACTACTGGATAAAAGTCTGTCATGGTAGCTGACTAAGCAATCCAACAACCACACCACACCCCTCAAGAAATCACTGAAAAACTCATATTCAAAATAGATAAATCAATGGATTTGATCTAAGGTTTTGAAAAGGGACCATCATCCAAATCCCAAATTGAAAATTTATCTTCTACATCTCCTGACCCCTCTATAGTATCGGATCATGTTTTTGTATGTTACAAGGTGATACGATCAAGAAATTTTATTTCTTATAAAAATATTAGGCTCATACCATCTATTATTATGAACTCATAGGAGCACCATTTGTAGTAGATTCACACTAGCATGAAAAAGGAGTCCATTAACTCCGGAGCAAACATTGAGGAAATTGGCAAGATTGGATGCTCTAAGGCTGTAGTGGACAAAATTCTATGAACATTGAAAAATAAATTAAACAAGAAGGTTATCTTTCACCATTGAATTTTAATCATCCCCCCACCCCCACAAAATGAAATTTGGAGAATTGTCCATTTCAAAGCCTAAGATCATGATTAAAAAGTGTTTTTTTTCTTTCTCAATTATATTTTAAGATCTAATCTACAACATGGATGTGATGTCAGATAAATCCTTTTCAACATCTCATTCTCTATTATTTAAAATTAACTACAATGAACTATAGGAAAAAGTAGTATAGAGGATCCACTCCAGGACTTTTGTGTTAGATTGCTAATTTAGGAATTCATTTGAACAAAACGACCCTTACTAACACTTAAAATCTTTACAATTTTAATAAGGAAAATGTTTCTCATATGAAGAAAACTCTCGGCTTCTGTTTGGATGACCTAAAAAGAAGCTTGAAAATCCATGGAAATAAGAAAAACCTTACTTTTTATCCCGCTCGGCCATGATTGGAGTCTGGACGCTCTTGTGTCCAACGAAAGTCCTTTCTTTATCCAAGTTGTTCTCACTTCTTCGTTCGCATTTTTAAAATAGAAATATGAAAACTGCAAGCAACACACTAGCACACTATAACTCCCAAATATGTACGGTTTATATCATCATCACAGTCGGTCACACACATTATATATCTGAAGGTTTAGATAAAAAAAACGACCTCAGACTCAACTAAAATTCTTAAACAACACTTCAGCCACACACTCAAGAAAGAAGAGAGAGAGAGAGAGAATCTGAAACCCTTTATCACGAATTTTACATTTACTTCTTGGTAAAGAATTTAGACTCAGATGACTAAACTATAAACAAATGGACTTTTCTAACCTCAAACGACGTTTGGCGTAGAGCATCAACAGTTCAAAACCAACAAAGGTTCCCTAACTTTGTGTGAGAGGAATCCCTAGGAATATCTTCCCATCTTAACCGTACGTTTGACGCTCTGCCTCAAAACGTCATTTGAGCTTAGTTTTTTCTATCCAACTACCTCCTCTGTTTTCCCTTTGCATCTTCGAATCGATAATGTAGTACAGTAGACGAAGTTTCTTTCTTGATTTCTTCAATTAGTTTTCTGATTTAATTCACACTTGGAACCCCTAATCTGATACATCTGGCATCCTTGCGGCATTGTTGTTGGATCTCGGTTGCCGTAGAAGATCAATGAGTGCCTCCGCCTGTGTTAAAGTTGGCCATTTAGATCGAACATAACGACAAAAGCAGCCAAGGAAGAAAACAATTTTTTCATTTAAATAAATAAAAATTCAAAAAAGTTATCATAAACGATAAATCTGTTAACGGAAAACAGGAATTGTTAACGGAAAACCAGATATTAATAACGGAAGCTAACGAACCTTCTGTTTAGCTCTAGTGGTGCCTGACTGCGACAAAGCAACCAATGGCGGTATTGCTCCTTCGCGAGCAACCATAGTCCGATACGTCAAGCTATCCTCACAAATCTGCAATAAAATCGCGGCAGCGGTCTCTTTCTGTCTCTGTAATCCGACCTCCACGATCTCGACCAACACCGGAATACCACCTTCTTCAACCACAGCAGTTTTTCCTTCAGGGATAGAAACCAGAATGTTCAACACGAAAGCCGCTTTGTCAACCATACCGGATTCGAAATCCGCCATTAATTCTACAAGAGGTTTCATGATCCCTGCTTGGACGGCTCTGATCTTATTCTCTTTTACTGAACAAAGCGAATAAAGTGTCGTTGATGCATCCTTTTTCCCGCGAAATCCGCCGTTCTCCAGTAAATTTACGAGGCGTGGAATAGCTCCTGACCGTCCGATTGTAATCTTGTACTTGTCGATCTGCGAGAGGCGAAGCAGAGCACAAGCAGCGTTCTCCTTCGTTGTCGCTGTTCCGATCTTGAGAGCTCTCACAAGAGGTTTAATCGCTCCAGAATTTGCGATCAGATCTTTGTTTTCGTCACATAAAGAGAGATTCAAAATCGCTGTAACTCCGTATTCTTGAAGTTGAGAATCTGAAGAATATATGAGAGAAATGAGAGGTCTTACTGCACCCTCTCGAGCAATCTTGAGGCGATTTTCTGGTTTGTTCTTCGCGATGAGACGAATCTCCATAGCTGCTTGTCTCTGCACTTCGATCGAACAGGATTCAAGATCAGAGACAAGTTGACGGATCAGATCTTCGGAATTTTCAGAAGCACAAGAGATCAGAACTCGTCGGCTCTGCGAAGAAGCCGTCGAGAATTCTCCAGATCTATCGCTGTTACAATCACTGAAGGCTGAAGAAGAATCATCTCCGTTGCTCAGATCGCCGAAGCTCCGTTCTCTGTATGTGTATTTCTCCGGAATCTCCCTCTCCATGGTCGGAATTTCGCTGTTACATCAAAAACCAGTCGCCCGAAAAATCAAGGATCGTTTAACTTCTCCGCTTGAAGATGACTTATTCTTCTGGTTTTTCAGTTTCTGTTTGCTTTGCTTTGGCTTTCTTTTCTTTCTAGAATCTAGAAACCAAACGAAAAGTAACAAAGTCAGATCGAGAAAATTAGAGGCAACGCCACGTGCATTCGTGGAGATCGCACAGAATCTCAGTAACGTGAACACATGTGAGGATATCTTTGTACGCGTGTGAACCAAGGTTGGGCAATTGGATAAAATCCCAAGTGGGGGCGCAACGTAATGTAACGTAACATTCCGATACTTCGAAACTGACAGAAGAAACCCCGAAACGTCAAGACAATTGGGTCTTATTGAATTAGGTAAGATAAGAGAAGAAGAATTATCCCATCATCTTGAAATGCCATGGCCTACAATCGTATTGTTGTGGCGTCACAATCCAACTTAAAAAAATGTTTCTGGGAGGTGAGAGTTTTTTTATTGTTATTTTATATTAGCCAACATAAGCATTTTTTAAACATAGTTTTAAAACTCGTTGAGTTAATTCAGAACTCAATCATCTGTCATATGGACTCAGTAATACCGAGTCAGATTCTTCTCTTACTCACATCGAATGGAACGTATCCAGCAAATTTTATAAATCTTCTTCATGTTCAATTTTTGAAAAAAAAAAAAAAAATAGAATCATCCCATAGTGACTGCGCAGGACACTACGTTTGATATTGAATTAACGTGGAGGTATGCATAAAATCGTTGATACTTTTCACTCGTATCTCAAAAATTTAATGATTTTGTGCATACTTCCATGTCAGCTCAGTGTCCTAGATAGTCTATCATATATGAATTTTTCGATGAAATCTAGAAGACTGTGATTTTGAATTTCTGATGTGGTAATCCATTTATTTTGAGTAAAAAGACACTTAGTAAGATTCAAAATCTTACTACGTAAGTAAAGGAAGGATTTCACTATTTTATTTTATTTGACCGACTCAAGTGAAGTCGAGTCAGAGTTTTAAAATTATAGTTTTAATCAGTAGTAAAACATTAGTTTATTATTCTTTTTTTTTTTTTTTTATAACGAAGGGTATCCGGGCCAGCTTGCGCGCACCAGACTAGTCCCTACGCCCCGCACTCAGGCTATACTCCACTACGTGGAGCGGTGCGTGGCCACCAAGGTTTTATTCTTCTCATACATGTATAATATGTATGGAAACTATTTTATCAGTCAAATTACTGTGAAACAGATGTTTTAACGTGCATCACAGAAATGATTTAAAACTTCCTACTTAGAAAAGAAAAAAGAAAAAAAGAACTTGAAAGCAACTTAGGGAGGTCCAATCAGTGATCCCTTGCAACGAGGATCCATGACATAATAGACCTATTAAGAAAAGAGAAACGTTTTACTTAGTAAGGGTTGGTTTGCCCAAATGAATTACCATATTGACAATCCAACACCACATTCCTCTAGATTTTATGAAAAAACTAAGAAAAAAAAATGACTTTGTTCAAAAGTTTTGAAATTGGAGAGTTACTGAACTTTCACAGAGCTCCCAAATTTATAATTAAAATTTAATAGTGAAAAATAATTTTTTTTCAAAGTTTATAGAATTTTATACTCTACAACATTGTGGAATCAGATCATGTTTTTTGATGCACCAAGATGAGGTCAATGACCCTTAGTAAGTGAGGAATCCTTACTAACTTAGCAAGGCTAGTTGGACATTGAAAAAATAGGTTTATTAGTTGAGATACCCCATATTTTGGTGAATAAATTATCTATAAAAAAATACTAAAATATTTAAAATGGACTTGGCCTGTGCATAAAATCTTAGATTTTTTTTCCTTGTGACCTCGATATACACAAAGGAAAAAAATCTATGGTTCTCAACACATTCCACATTTGTGAAGTATATTTGAGTATCTTTTTTGAGTCAATTTAATATTATTATTTGGTAAATATTTGAGATACCCTCTATGTTTCAAACTGATAACATGTACCCTGATTTTGGTCTACTTTAATAAACTAATGAAAAATAATCTTCAATTTGTAGGTAAATTGAAAGTTTTTTTTTTTTTTTTAATCTCAAAATTAGTCACCTTTCACCTTTCATATAAATATTTTCTTTTTGCCTTCATGATTGGATTCTTGGAGATGTAGAAGATAGATAGTATTTTAGGTGGAAATCCAAGGTTTTTTCTTTCAAAGAACAAAGGTGAGGTTGTGGTCGAAGGTGGGAACATTTATGTCATTTTATATTAGAGTCTTGATAATCTGACTCACTTTTTTGTTCGCTCTAAGGATTTAAAATAGGTCTGATTTTATCTAAAATTTGAGCGACCGATCCGAATTAAAATATGGGTTGATGTCCCTTGACCCGAGTCGGATACAGATCCATCCCTATATCCGTCTATATCTAAATGATATATTATTTTATATGTTATATGTTATTCTTTTATATTTTTTAGTCTATATCATACATCAACAAATAAGTATTAGAAATAGTGGTTAAAGCTTCTTTACAAAAAGGGAGAGGTTTTGAGTTCAAATTATATTTAAGTCTCATTTTTTAATAAATTACTTTGAAATGATTTGAAATTATTCATCTCGGAGTTGAATTAATTAATTCGGTCGGATATGATTTGAGTTAGTAAGATCCGAATTTGGATCCAAATAAAAAATTCGGACATGAATATAGATTGACACATATCTGACCTAAACCCGGCCTAATATTCACTAAATTGTGGAAGACCAATTCTAAATCATAAAAAATAAAAACAAAAAAAAGCTGAGTGAGAGTGTGGCCGACATCAAGTCAATTTTACAATAGGGTAAAAATATAAAAATGGACAGAATTTTGTGGATACAATCTCATGACAGCAACAATTCACAGTACAATTGAATTGGTCTACATGAAAATCACGTGGACAATGAAAGAGAAATTCAAATAGGGAGTAGGCATAGACTAAATTGCCCCAACTACCTTAGTTCAACTATAAGTTTATTGAAAGAGTAAAGAAAATGCCAACCTATTAGCTTTTGCCATTTGCGCCAAAAATGAGGGAGAAAAAAGAAGAAGATATTTTTGTATGAAAAATAGGATTTATTTATTTATTTATTTATTTATATATTTTAACGGGATCTCGTAGCCAATAGGAGTTACACACCATTTAAATCTACTTAGGTCGATATGAACCATTACAAGACTTCACACTGCAACCACTAATAGGAAGCCGCTCAATCATATGAGAGTTGTGTAAATGTCTTGTATTTTGTTGCACTATGCAGAGTTAAGAAGGGGAAAAAGATAACAGGATCCCTATCAATTTTTTAGGAGTACAAAAAAAATAATTATATAATATTTTCTTAAGGATTTTTTATTTAGAGGGATTCTATTTTGGGGAGATAGTATGTTTTAACAATTCTTGATTTTATAAATAGACGTCTTTAGAATTATAAAACTCAAGAGAAAATAGTGATTATTCTTGTTCTTATCATATTTCGTAGATATAATAAGCACACTGTCAAACCATGTAAATTTTATGTGTTTGTGCGATTTATATTATCTTTGTTGTTTTGATTTTTCACAATAAGGACCTAGGCTCAACCGTTCGTCTAGAGGTAAGACTAATTATTAAGGGGAGAACACAAAGAATAAAAGGTACTTGAAAACTATGAGGAGGATCTACAAAGTGCCATTGTAGCCATCACATGATGTCGTTTGTCCGTCAAATGGTTGGTAGACCTTGTCATATCACTTGAGGAAGCATACATTGTTTGCTTGTTAAAATTGTGCTCGTTGCATGTGCAAGGATCTACATGGGCATTTGACACACTAGATCTTACCAAAAGTATGAGAGAAATAGGGGCAATAACTAGGGTTGTTCTTGATATTATCCATTATATCTTTCTATAAATACCCAAAGTCCTAAATGCACATAAAAAAATTTCTTTACAAAAATATCTGAGTTATTATCACTCTTTCTTCTCTGTCTTCTATTTTTCCTCACTCATAATCTTTCGTCCATTTTTTTGGAATGTCCTAGCTACTAACCCAATGACCGTAGATTGAAAAGTTACCTATTATCTAATTATCATGTCACATGAACAAGATCCTATTTACTTATTTTACTTCTCTAGTGAGAGAAGACATAGTAGAAGTGGTTCGAAAGTAAAATATTGGAATTCAAAAATGCCCCCACCTTATCATTTAAATTCAATAGAATCATAGTCATTTTGATAATAAAAAAAAAAAAGATTAAGAAAATTGTTATCACAGATCTCTAAAATCGTATTAATTAATTTTCGAAAATATTTTTTTTTTACTATTTAACATTCAAAATTACATTTAACTAATATTTTAAATTACAAATAAATCCTTCATATACATGTGTTTTTGCTCATTTTGCCTTTTAGTTAATTTTACAGTAAAATTAAAAATTAAAAAAAAAAATTAGAAAAAGGAAAATGCCGTAGTAACATTAAAATTGTCATCGATTCTCACGTTGCTGATGTGGATGTATGCATAGAATCATAGATGATTTTCATTGAGATACAAGTGAAAATCATCTATGGCCATGTGTGCACTTCCACATTAGCAATGTGAGAATCGATGTCAAGTTTAATGTTACTTGAGCACAACTCAAAAAAAATAAAAAATAAAAATTAAACGTTAGTGGTGAACCAAATTATTATGAAAAAGAACAATGTTGGTGAGGAGACGACACATAACCGAAAAAGAGGCATTGAGGTCCCCGCACTCCACAATTTGAAATTCAAATCTAACACCACGAATAAAGGTTACATATATATATATCACCTTTATAAGCTTTGGGAAGTTAGATAACTTTAAGTTTCAAAACATAAAAAGGTAAAGTAAATCCCTACTTTATGTTATATAATTGGGGATCGCTGACTTGATCATCATTTCTTAAACTTCATTGCTTCACCACCAACTTAATTAAAATATGTTTAGCGTACATTAGGTTCAAATGCATATAACAATGATATTATACATCTCGAGCACTTTATTACAATGCATCTAGTGTCCTTAATCCTTGCCCAAGACACGTGGCGAACATTAATGTGCAATACCGAATCTTTTCCCTTTGTCGTAAGGATATCGAATTTTCTTCCCCCGCAATGAGAGAATGCAGTTGGTGTTAACTAGACGCACTTCGAATTTTATCAAGATGACCAAAATGCCCTCCACGGCTATTATGAAGTGGACTCCCTCAATAGTGGGCTCACTACTAAGCGCATGTGCGAAGCAAAAGTCTCTTAATATTGGCCGTTCAATCCACGCTAATATTCTCAAACGTGATTGGTGGTGGGACCAGGATTTATACGTGCGAAACCAAATTGTTAACTTTTACGCGAAATGCGAGAAAATGGAATGGGCGCAGCAAGTGTTCGACGAAATGCCTATGAGGGACACAGTGACGTGGACCACACTCGTGTCAGGGTATGATAAGTGCGGCAGAGGCGATAGAGCTCTCCATATATTCTCGCTGATGGTTACTGAAGGTTCGGATTCTTCTCCTAACGAAGTCACGTACGCCAGCGCCATCACTGCCTGCGCCAAGCAAGAGTGGTTGAGACAAGGAATGCAGGTTTGTGAAATAAGATAAAAGAGAATTGGGTCCACCCGTTATAAGATAAGATAGTTTATATTATTGCCACGCCAACTTTTTTTTACAAGTCACCATTTTATGAAATTACATATACCCTATGAGGACATAGACATACGCTAAGGCTTTGATGTCGATGTCTATGAGGATATAGGCACAGGACAGATTTTTTTTGCTCACAAGCAAAGTTGATTCCGGATTTCATAGAATCCCATATGGTTAATCACAAAATCTAACGAGTGTAGTTTTGTAAATTGGGAATGCCTTCAACACATGTGAGTTCATGTGATTGGTTAATCCGGGATCATATGAAATCCGAATTAATTTTTCTATGAGCAATTTTTTTAAAAAAAACACACTATTTAATAAGGACCACGATCCGTGGACTCATAAAACCCATAATTCCAACCATTAAAACTGGAAATGCCACGATTGGGACTTGGGATAGAATAAATAAAGAGAGCTTCAATTGCCACACCAACTTTTGTTAACGCCTTCCCAAGATGTGTGTTAATTCTTTGGTGATTTGCATATGAATTGGAGTGGCATTAGTAAAAGTTAGTGCCAATAGAATCTCTCCGACACTATTTTTGGGTTGAGAGAGGAGAAACCCAGTAAGAGAAGAGAAACTCCATTTCTCTCCACCATGTTTGGATTGACATGGAGAGAAATTGGGACAACTTTGAAAATGTAAAATGTCTTAAAAGAGATCTAGGGTAGATGGAATTATAAAATATTTTAAAAGGGTTTCGAAATCTCCACTCTTGAAGAGATAGAAAACTCACATTTTTTTTCTCTTCTCTCCACTCCTCTCTCTCCACTTAATTCAAACAAGAGAAATGAAGAGAAACTCAATTATTTTCTCTTCTCTCCATTTCTCTCAATCCAAACACAGTGTAAAAAATCAAGGATGGATAGTGAATTTGTTTTGCTCAAAGTTTTTCCTCACAGGATCCAGGATCGATCAATCACGTTAGCCCACGTGTATTGAAGGCATCCCTGAATTTACAAAAATTACAAGCACATAGTGTAGAAAAATTCTGAGCAAAAAAATTCTCATAAATAACATCCTAAGATAAGTTTGATTGTTGGATTTTGTGTTTTTATGGTGCATTTTTCATGAGCCCACATCCATTAACACAAGGGTTATTATCACTCTCTTACACCATTTAATAATATGTACTCAAAGGTAACTCTCAACCACATACCATCAGTCACAACTCCCATCAAGAATTGCTTGCCAAATGGGAGCCTTCATCTTGATCAGATTACAATGCCCTTTATCAAAGGATAATGACATGGACAATGATGTTCTTATAGAAACCGTTTACACGATATTCCTCACTATGTGCGTGCCCTAACGACTCTGCATAGTGTGTGTTTGGTAACACTTCTGAAATCTGAATGGACGTGGTCCACCTTTATAAATTCAGGCTTTAGAAACTTTATTTCTGTTTGTTTCGTTTCAGATTTCAAATTTCACAAGTGTTACCAAACATGGCCGTCAATTTTTGGTGTGTTATGAAAAAAGTTGGTGTGGTAATATATAGCGTTTCTAAACCTCATGAAAATGCTGGCCTAATTGTTGTTTATTTCCTACTACCAGCTCCATTCCCATGCACTTCGAAGAGGTTTCCTTTCACACGTCTTGGTGTCCAACGTTCTTGTCTCTCTCTACATGGCTTGCAGTTGGGTTGCAGAATCCGAGATGGTTTTTCAAGAAATTCCAGAACCAGACCAAGTTTCATGGAACTCACTAGTTTCAGGCCTCTCACAGAATGGTTTCTTACGGGCTACACTTGATAGGTTCCATAGAATGAGAGAGTCGGGAGAGAGAATAACTTCTTTTGCTCTCTCCACCGCCATTGCAGCCTGTTTGGAGGATGAAACTGATGGGAAGAGACTACATGGACTTGCAGCTAAATTGGGATTGGATTCAGAGAGTTTCACAGGCTGTGCGATGATCCGAATGTACTCAATTTTCAATAACATGGAAGACGCGATTAAGGTTTTCAGAGAGTTGGGTTTCAAAGATGTTGCTTCTTGGAATTCTTTGATTGAAGGGTACTCTGGAAGTGATCAAGGAGAGATGGGTCTGCAAATTTTTGCTGATTTCCAGAGATCTGGACTAGAATCAGATGAAATTACCATTACATCGATTCTTGGAATCTGTACAAATCTAGTAATGCTCGAATATGGTAAGCAAATCCACTCCCTAACTATAAAAACTGGCCTTAGTGGAAGAACTCGCGTTGAGAACTCCATGATTGATATGTACTCAAAGTGTGGAAGTCTTGAAGATGGGATTAAGGCCTTCAGATTCATGGAAGGGAGAAGTCTTGTTTCATGGACAGCTATGATGGGAGGTCTGGCTAACCATGGAAGAGCAAAGGAGGTTATCCAACTATTTGAAGAGATGAGGAGAGAAGCGTTGAAGCCTAACAAGGTAACCTACACGTGTGTTTTATCCGCGTGCAGCCATGGTGGGCTTTTGGATTTTGGGCGGAGTGTGTTTGACTCAATGGAGATAGAACCTGAGACCGACCATTTAATCTGTATGGTGCACATGTTAGCGGGAGGACGGAGATTTGAGGAAGCCAAGGAGTTGATTCAAAGATCTCCAACAGAGCACAGAGAGTTGTTATGGCAGACCTTTCTAGTTGCTTGTAAGAATTTGGGTGAGTGGGAGATAGCAGTGATAATTGCGGAGGAGATCCTGAAGGCTGGTCTGCCTGTTAAGTCGCCAATTTTGGTTCTCTTATCAAATGTGTTTGCAGCTACGGGGAGGTGGGAAGAAGCAGCAAAACTTAGGGAAGAGATGAAGGAAAGAAAGATGAAAAAAGAACCTGGGTGCAGTTGGCTTGAAGTTGATAATGAGTTTCGGGTCTTTGGGACAAATAATAATCTCCTGTGCAAAAGCCCATACCAAACAGATTATTACAAACATCTGTCACGTAAATTTCTTTGCTAATTATATCTCCATATATTTCTAATTTTGTTCTTGTCAACTGTAGGTGTCATAACCCAACTTTCCAAAGCAAACAGAAAAGTTTTTCAGAACCACATGGCTAGTAAATATTTAACTGACATGAGCATAAAACAATCAGGAAAATGTGCTAGAACTGTCAAATGATAACAACATCAACCAAACAGAACAAAAACATCAATCATTGGTATCGGAACATCTAAGAATTGATACCCTCCAAGAAACTTCACTACGATGCCAAGAGTGCTTCAACCTCTGCAATCTGATCCTCTTCATTCTTCGGAGTTGGACTCCTATTAGCCTCATCAAAAAGGTCATGCTTCCACTTCTCTACACGGATACCATTTGGATGATGCTGGTTTCTTTCTCCATATCTTCCACTGAATCCGTCTCTTCCCCTAGAGCCACCACTACCACCACCAAAATAATCCCTTGAAGGGAAGCCAACTCTCTGTGTTTCTCCCCTTTGTGGAGGTGCCCGGTCTCTTGTGATTGGTCTCTCGGATCTGTCTGAATCATGTAGGTGGCGACCACCTCTTTCTTCTCTTCTTGCATCTCCGGAAACAGTTCGCTCAAGACGGCTAGGTCTTCCAGAATCTACAGTTGTCATGCGTGCAGCATTTTCAGTCTCCAGTTCCATCTTCTTCTCCCTAAATGCTGGTCTTTTCCTTACAGGAGGTGGTGCATCTGACTCCAATTCAAAAAACCCATCATGACGCCAAAGGTTGTTGCCGTCACCCCGAGCTTGCGTTCTCTTTTCTCTTTGTTGCAAGTCATGCACATCCGTCTTGTTTGCTCCAATCCTTTCATTGGATCGGTCCTTCGGATTGCCTCTCCATCCACGCTCTATGCAGACAAAAGGCATGATAAGGAAAAACAACACAGAAAGTTGAACAGAATGATGCAGCAAGGGTATACAATAGCAAGAGAGACGGTTCTCTTGAGAAGACGTAGGAAAATGGGACCACACTACTGGGAGAGAGAAAAGAACGAGGAAACGTACCAGAAGTAATTCTGCGACCCAAGCTTCGACTACCATGCCCAGCACCGCTACGCTCGTCGTGCTGTATATAAAACATGCATAGGTAGGCCTAAGATTGTTATGCATAGCGAGGAGAGGCACTTGAACGCACGGGTCCAAACAAGAATCCCCTCTATATAAGGCCAGAAAAGAAAAGTTTCTATGCACTGAATAACAATCAAGTAATCAAAACTCAATGCAAACATTTATGAGTTAATCGAGTATATATTATCGTAAAACTTTGGAGGTATAAGTCATTGATATGAAATGTGAGTCTTGTGCCATTTTTGAGCAAGAAAATCTACATATAGATATGAAGAGCTGATTTCTTCATTTGGTTCGTGGCCCTTTGATCTGCCACCCTTGGTAGAAAATCTTAACTATGGAAAACATAATTGATCAGGGTGTTTGTTTTTTTTGATAAATAATAATTGATCAGGGTATCACTTCCATTGTTTTTCGTTTCCTTTGCAAGTCCAGTGGCGAATCAGTTAACCACTTGTTCATCCATTGTATGTTGTGCAAGTTGGGTCTCATTTCCCGCCTCCTTTTAATGGTCTTTGGTGTTTCCGTCTTTTGCTTATTTGCTTTTCCAGACTTGGCAGATCAGGGACTTTAGGCTCAGACAAAGGATTTTGTGGTGTTTGACTACTTTCACTGTGTGTAGGGGTATTTTGAAGGAGATGAATAGTCAGACATTTGAAAGGAATTTGCACTCTTTGTAATAGGTCATCATTAGTGTGCTGGGTTTTATTTTTAATTGATACTTGGTGTTTAAGGAATTTAAGGGTGGCTTCTTTGAAGACTTTCTTTTTAGGTGGGATTTGCTTTGTAAGGAGAGCATGTAAGGCGGGACTTGGGTTTTCCTTGTGTATTCTTGTTATTTAGTGGTAGGTCTTTTCAATGTCCACTCGCTTTATACAATTAATATTTATAAAATATGTTGGAAGCGAAAGCGTCCTAAAAATATAAAAATTAAGTGGGAGCGTCATGCTTAGTAAACGCCTCTTGCTACTAGGAAAAATAATCTCTTTTAAAATACTCTAAAGGCCTATAGATATAAAGGTTTTAGAAAGCATGATTCCAAGATGGAATTGAGGCAGTTGGAGTTGCAACTCCTGTGACTCAATTTCACTTTCATAATTTCAATCATAAACTCTCATGAGTTGAAACAGAGAAAGCCCCCCCCCCCCCCTACAAATATATATATATATATATATATATATATATAATAAAACACAATGGTGGATCCCACTCCAACTATAATTGTAGGGTATAAATGTCACACTTCAACTGTAGTGGAGTGGAGTCCACACTATTTCACTTTATTGTCTTTCCTTTCCCTTCCCCCCCCCCCCCCCCTACAAATATATATATAAAATAAAACACAATGGTGAATCCCACTCCAACTACAATTGTAGGGTATAAATGTCACACTCCAACTGCAGTGGAGTGGAGTCCACACTATTTCACTTTATTGTCTTTCCTTTCCCTTCCCCCCCCCCCTCTCTCTACAATAATATCCCTCCAATTTTATTATTTTTCCTTTTTTACCCCCTTTTTCAAGAATACCCCTCTAACTTTACTATCTTTGCTCTTTTACCCCAAAGAGAATGTATGTGCCACAGGCATGGGCAAACTCTAGTGTATACACACCACACACACACACACACACACACACAAATGTTACACATATAATAAATAAATAAAATTTGGTGTTGCCGCCACTACCATCAAAAGGGTAGAGTTACAATTCCATCCCTAACTTTGCTCATGCCCATGTCGTCCAATCCTAGGTTTTCTAGGTTGATAGCGACCATGCCCAAGTCATCTTTGCTGCCTAGGACACCCTGTGTTTAAGGACCCTATGATGACTCCAACACCCATGGACAACCAAATCATATAGGGAGTTGTTGCCATCTCTCAATACTCCAACTCCAAATCATAGATACCCCTATCTACAATGAACACTGTAATATATGTCCAGTTGCACTAATTGCAGCAACCAAAATTTATATAATTCTATAGAATTTATAGTTATACCCGAAGGAGCAAGACTAAAATAACAACCAAAGCAAAGCATGAGAGAGAGATGCAAGTCAAAGATCTATTAACCAGACTACCAGAGAAAGAATGCTTAAAACGTTGACAATTAATTAAAAACATATACAAGGAATTTACTAGCGAATCGAATTCGATGAAGAGACAAAAAACCTGAAAATAAGATTGCGATCGAGGGATTTTGGTTGGATCAGAAGAATGTTTGGTGTCATCTATTAGTCCATCAGTCTTCTTGCTCAATTCCCCAATTGCACCATCAGACCCCACCTTAGATTCAGGTTCTAATGGAGCCTCGAGTGGCAAAGCATCCTGCAACCGCCTGCGATACTTTTGATCCTGATCTGTACGATCTATGTCCAAATTATGATTGCTGGAAGATGTTCTCTCTGTTGCTGGTTTCCCATCTCTCCTTGGTTTCTTTGGACTGGGCCCCGGGGCAATGACAAATGCGAACCTTGTTAGAGGTAAGAACAATTTCTTTTCTTTCTTTTTGTTATTTATTTATTTTTTTTTTCCTTTTTGAAGTGCAAGGAGAATATCTAACTCTTATGAAACATACATAAATAAGACGAAGAAAATATTAAAACCATAGCACGAATCTCATACACTGATTGCAAACCATTTCCTTCATCTAGACTCTAGAGGTCAAGGTATATCAACTTTCTAGTGTATATTAGAGCTACTAAGGCATTAAGAACTTTCACGTAAACATTGTAAGAGAAAACGAAAAAAATGCTGCCAATAAATATATTTCTTGGGGTTACTATTGAAAAAAATTAAAAATGCCTCCACTCAATCATCAAGTTGTCCGTCACCAAGACTAAATAATATTTAAGCTTGATTATTCCTCCTCAGCACTCTCTTTCCTCTCTCATCTTAACTCTCTACTCTCTCATATCCCCCCCCTTTCTTCCCTCCTCTCTCTTCTGTTCTTTATTTTTCTTCCCTCCTATAGCTCTCATCTTGCTTCTCTCCTCTTTCCCCTCTCTTCTGTCATTCTCTTCCCATTCTCCTCTTCCCTACCCAATTGACCAACTCAACAAGAGTTGTGACACCAAGCTTGAGTTCAGATCATGTAGGGATTGGGTTGATTCTTCCAAGGCTCTATGCTTGGGTTGGCCACCCCAACCTGCCCAAGCTCCACCCGTAGCATCAAAGAAAATTTTAATAATATTTAAAGAAAAAAATGTTCATCAATAAAAAATTGATAAGACAATTCGATGTATGACTTTGCATTTCATAAGTAATGATAATTCATTAAGCTCCTCCTCATTATTCATTCTTAAAGAAATAAAGAACTAAAAATACAACCCTCTCAAACAAATGCGCTTTACTCAAACCAAAGGTCACCTCCATCAACATGGAAGAAGTCCTACTCCTTTAGGTCAGGTGTGATATTCAAAATCTCATCTAAATAATATAATAAAAAGACAACAGGGGCTGATATATGATTGATTGCACAGTACTACATTTCGCGAAAAATATCTTTAGATGACAAAACAAACCCAATGCCTATATTTGCAAAAAACTATGAGCAATTCTCAAGTTCTGTTACAATAAAAATCCCAGTAATAGCTATGCCTTACCCTAAATATTGGGGTTGGTAACAATAACCCCTATTTCTCCATTCAACTCTATCTAGAGCATTATCTTCAAGAACACATGTCTCCTCCAATTTTTTCTTACAAATTCAATCAAACTCATATTCCGTCGCCCTCTATCCTTTTTAGATCCTAAAACTTGCACCAAATTACTCTTTCTCTAATATTAAAGTAACATATAGGCCAATTTCCACTGCAGCATCTCTGCTTTCTACTGTCAAAATTCCATAAGACTACACTTACTCGACTGGTTTATCGAACCACAATTACACAATTCCCTTTATAAGCCACCTCAAGAACATTTACTGGTCAGTATTTCTCTCTTTCTTCACTTATTTGTTCTGTGGGTTTTTTCAATCAATTTTTTTAGTGGGTCAAATAGGGACAATAGAAGTCGTAATTCAACATATTTTCCCTCAAAAAGGAAGAAATCAAGATGCTTAGAACTTGAATTATTTATATAAAAAAGAAAAATCCATAAGAAGGAAATAAAATATAAGGTAGAAATCGCAATTCGGCGTCGAAGAAAAAAACATGAAATCTTGGAGATTGAATCTCATATAGGAAGAGAGATGCAGGGAGAGGAGAGAGAGAGAGAGAAAAACCTGGGTTCTCTTTCAAGCTTTGAACTGGGGCGCTTGGTTTCGTATTCTCGACCCTCTCGTCGAGACATTGTTATATTTTTTCTCTCTCTTTGATAAACTTCTTCGTTTCTTGGACCTTGAAAGCTATATAAAACTAGGGTTCCTGGCTTCCTGGACTAAAAGTCCTATGAGTTCAACGAACCAATCTTTCAGAGGGTGCTGTTATAGCCACCCCAAGTATTATCAGAGGCAACCCACACCAAAGACAAATTTTTTTGTCTTCTACATGGGTTAAAAGTATTTATAAATCGTCCAAATTTTATTTTTTTTATTTATTTATTTTACAAATTATTTTGATGGGGTTAGAAGTTTTGGAATAATTTTTCTAGGATGGTCTCCTCTCATCATAAAGATCATCCTCACCAAAAATCAATTTATTCTAAAACTTCAAACTCATATAAGATAAAAAATTTGGCTATGGTATGGGTTGCTCCTGATAATAATTGGGGCGCCTCCATTATCTAACTTAAAAAATTGCATTATAAGTCTATTAGTGATTTTGCAAATCAAATGAGTCTGAAACGACTCAAGAGAACTATCTCGGACTCGGATATCACTGGCCTTTTTATCTAAAATTGGAGAATCTAAATATTAGTTTAGTTTTATGGTAAATAAATATTTTTTTAATGTAAACTGGAAGGTGGCATGTGCAAAGCACATGTCTATGAAAAATTTATTTATAATTTAAAATATTATTTAAAAGGTAGTTTGAAGATTACATAGGGTATGTTTGATTGTATAAAAAGTGATTTTCCATGGAATTTTAAATCCATGAAAAAATAGTAAGTAAAATGGGTAGGATTGGAAAATCAAATTCCATTGTTTGATTTCATTTAGATAAAATTATGGGAAAAAAATATGAATAAGAAGAATAAGAGGAGGAGGAGGAGAGAGAGATGATTGGGGTGGAGGGAAGAGGGGGAGGAAGAAGAGAGAGAGAGAGAGAGAGAGAGAGGTGATTGACGATAGAAACAAAGACGAAAATGGTGGCGACAGAGAGGGTGAATGTGATGGTGGTGGTGGGGAAGAAGAAGAGATGAAATTAAGATTTTGATTTGGGCATGAAAAATAAGGGTGAATTTTATTTTTTTCATACATAGAAGTGGGAAAATGAAATCCAAGTTTTGTGGTCATATACATGATACTACTAAAGTGTGTTACAATACTTTTATGTGGTCATATACATGATACTACTAAAACATTAATATAAAACCAAGGTAAAGATTGAAGAACTAAGAAGGATTATGGAAATCGTAACTAAAATTGTAAATATAAAACTATTTGATCTAGTTAATTGACTATGCAATCACTAATTTTTATGATTGCCAATCCCTCTTCTTCTTCTTCTTCCCCCTTTGATTTTTTTTTTTTTTTTTGGGTGAGTGGTGGTGGAGTGAGCTCAAGCTTGTGCCTCATATCACACATTTTCATGTGAAAGTGTGTAGGAGTCATAGATGTTTTTTTATCGAGATACAAGTCAAAAAGCATTTATGATTCCTATCCACTTTCATGTGAAGATGTGTGTTGTGAGGTACAATCTTGAGGTCACTTCTGCATTAGTAATTTTTTTCTCTCCTCTCATTGTTATGTACTTGATTACTTTAATTTAAAACATCATGATTGTTGTGATGACTATGAGTTTCAAGAGATTGGCACCAATCATATTGTCAGTCATTGGCATTGCTGAGTTTGAATCATCTTTAGGGATTTCAATTGATAATTTAACCCAAAAATTATGTGGTGAGTATGGAAGAAGGGGATTCATGCCAGACAATTAATTAGGTGTTTTAAGAGCAACTCCAAAGAAGATATCCATACCCATTTATAGATTATCAAGTACTTGTGGATAACTACTTTGAATATACATGAGGCATGCACTCCATAACTACTTTGAATATACATGAGGCATGCACTCCAACCGTGTTACCTATAATTATTATTCATCACTTTTTAAATATTTTTTTTATTCAACTCATACCAATTTTAATTGGGATGTAAATAAGTAAAAGCTAAGCGCCAACAATAGCCACGAAATGAAAGGATTTTAAAATTCTATTCTTCTTTCCCAATATAACTCTAAAACTCAGAAGAGGGAGGCCTAATGAGACCTTAGGAAGTTCTGATCAATCATGCGTTGTAATTGCTTAATGAAGGTTTAAGTTTTTTTTTTTTCCCAATGTTTTTATTAAAGAGAAATGATCTTCCAATGATCGAAAACCTATTACTAAACCAATGTTTAAGGACGAACTATATACCAACTATATGATTTTGTTTCCCTCAAAAAAAAAAAAAAAAAATGAGGAACCACCCATTTTCAATATTAAAAATGTCAAGATCCTAAATCTGATAAAGGATAAGTTGTGCGTTGGAGACACCCATTTTGGTCTTAAAGAGCCAACATGGCAGTTAAGTTTTAATTTTAAAACGTTTCAACTATACAATCAAGTAATTTAAAAGAAAATAAATAAATTCATACCACGTGTCAAAAAGCAGATGTGGAGTTGGGTAACGTTAGTCAAGACCAGGAGTAGAGGATAATAAGAACTCTCCCAAATTTTGGGCGGCCCTTACATTTTCGTGGCAGGCAAGAAGATACAATCTTTTTCTCAGCAGCTCTACAAGTCTACTCGTTTGGTCTCGCTCTCTCTCTCTCAACATGACCAAGGGACCGGGACTGTTTTCCGAAATCGGGAAGAAATCGAAAGGTAATTTCATCTGTAATTGATCTCACCTTCTGTTTCATGGATCGTTCTCTCTAGGAATCTCGGATTCTTCTCTTTGATTTTGTATACTTCTAATAACTTATGATCAAGTTTGATTTGCAGATCTGCTTACGAAGGACTACATCTACGATCAGAAGTTCTCGGTCTCTACTTACAGCGATGCAGGAGTGGTATGCTTTGAAATATTTTACAGATTTCTGTTCCCAATCCAGCTATTTATTCAATTTTTTTATACTGTAGATCTGTTTGATGTGCATTGTGCTTTGGTGCAACTGGTTATGTTGTGTGTGTATTACTGTCTCATAATGTAAATTTTGGATTATGGGGATTTGTTGTTTCTAATTAAATTTCAGAGTTTGATATTCTTTCTTTATTTTGTATGTTATTTGTTTAATTTACACTGTTTGATGGTATGGTCAAGGGAATTTTCTAATGACTTGAAGGAGTGTAATCTACCCCCCACCACCACCACCAAAAAAGAAAAAAGAAAAAAAACAGAACAATAATAACAAACAGAGAATTGTGGTTTAAAACAACTTTTTAAACGAGTTATTGCTGGCAGCAAGTGTGATTTAGGGATTCAATTTTATATGAAGGGGTTAGGTTGATATGACCTCGGATTAGAAGTGGGCCATACTTAATAAATTTGAGTTTTTTTTGTTGTTGAAAATTATGAGATCTATAGGGATTTCTTTTTATTCTCCTTTTTAGTGTCTTTCCTAATTTTTAAGGTTTTCTATTCAAACATGGGGAACAATTAGTACCGTTTATCACTTGTTGTCTGCAACAACAAATAAGTGAAAACAAGAAATGGATGTCTAGATATTAACCAATAGATTATGTTGTAATAGTTTTTTAGTAGTTGCCCCTCTTGGCTGTCCAATGAGGCCAAATCAGGTAGCAAGAAAAGTGGTATTGGAAATTGATATGTCATCAACAATGAAGTCCCCGTATCTCAAACAAAAAGTATAAAAACATAAGCAAGGTACTAAATCTTAACTATGACTCAAATTCAACCCGAGGGCTCGCAAATAAAATAAGGGTTTGAAACATAATAATAAGAAGAAACTCAATTCCAATAGAACAGCGAGAAGAAGTTCAAGTATAACTGCAATTGTTATTCTTATTTTTTTGTCTTTTCGTGGCAAAAAACAATTTTTTTATTTATCAAAAAAAAAAGAAAGATATGTCATCATGCAATAGCAGTTTTGTACATAACTTTTTGAGGATCTGTGATATTTATGAAAATGTCATTGTACAATGATAACAAAGCTCGTCTTTTCAACTAGAAGACAAAAAAAAAAGGTATTTTTATGGGAAGAAAAAGGATATTGGAGGTTGCTAATCTAATGCTTGTGTTTGACCTAGCATCCTCCATATTTATATATGTACTAGGGATTTTCAATTTCCTAACATGTTCCTATTGTGTAAAGTGGTGCAAGAGTTGTTATTTACTAATCCATTGTCCTTTTGCTAGTGGAGTATGGATCACATTCTTACAACTTTTTGGGATGTCTTGGGTGTTTCCAAGATAATTATTCAATTCTCTTCAAGGATAGTGGGTTAAATTTTCCTTGGCTAGAGGCAACATTCTTTGGATAATTCTCCTTTTTTCCATACGGTCAATTTGAATAGACAACTGATTGTGTTTTTAACAATAAGGAGTGTTCTTTGGTTGCGTCTAACTTAGAACAAAACACTTTTATACTAATGGATTTCTATCTTGAGTAAATTTAGGGGCAATGTTTTGATGAGCTTGTTTTAGGTGTGGTAAAATTGTCAGTAGAGCTTCTATGTAACCTGGTGTTTGGAGATGCAACTTTGAGACCTTCACTCATGATCAAAAGTGTCATTCTCTTGTTTCTTTTGACTATTTTCACATTTCCTATCTTTTTTCTTTTCTTTTCTAAGGTTAGGTATGTTTGTATCTTTTAATGATATTGAATAATTTTTAGTGTTCGGATTGCCTTTGTGGCTCTTTGTTATTCTTCCAAGTACCACTTAATGAGTCTTGTGATTTGAGTTGTTAAGAGACTCTGCATGGAGCATCAACATTTATCTCAGACACATGTAATTCAATGTACATAATGAGGAATTCTTCTTTGTTAAACGTTCTCTCTGTTCCTTTTTGGGGTTTCTTTGAATGTCATGGTTCTGTCATTCATACCAAATAATATCATCTGAGGAGAAAGACACTTTGTATGCAACAAATGTGGATGAAAATGTGAAGGTGCCAGCTTGGTGAGTTGGTGAAGTCTTGAGTGGTAATATTACAGACCTGGGGTTCAACACCCAAGGTCTTCTCTTGCCTATCTCTCCCCCCTCTCCCCCCCCCCCCCCCCCACCTCCCCAAAAAAAAAAAAAAAAAAAAAAAAAAGGTAAAATATGTCATGGAAATGTTGCACCTTTGGGTATGATCTAGTTATTCAAGTATCCAAAAGTAATAGGCCAGAATACTTTCAAGCATCAATGATTTAGTTTTCAAAGGCACTTGGGAGTGCCTTTGGTCCCTAGTATTACCTCTTGATCTGTTTTCCCTCCTTTCCTATGCCTTTGTTTTTCAAAGTTTGTATGAAAATGTTGAATGTTAGCTGAGTGAAAAAAATGCTGTATCAGAAGTCGGAACCTAGCCTATCTCAATTGTTCTATGGCTAGTTCCTAATTAGTTTTAATTTTCTTTTCAAAAACTTGAAAATCAGAAGGAAATGTTGGTAAGGTGTAATTGCAATTGGAAAAAGCTGGAAGCAACTCTGATATGTGTATTTCATCAGTGCCATGCTCCTTTCTAGTTTCTACTCCATTTTTTAAGTGATGAGGAAAATTGAAGGGTTTTTTAAGTGATCAAATTGTCAAGCATTTAGGGTTCTAGTGATCTTTTAATAGCATTTGGTTAGAAATTGTGATGTTCACTGGTTGAAGAAAGTATTCATATGTCAGCTTGTCTTTTGTTGGGTCTGTATAGGCTAACGACAGAAGGAAACTTGCAGGTTTTGGAAGACCTAAATGCTATAATCTTCCTTTGTGTCCTTTACTGTTTTTTTTTTTTATGAGTATAAAATATTATTAATGAAGAAAAGAAGGAAGGGGAGGCTGAGATAGCCCCCAACAACACGACAAGAGAACCAGCAGAAAGAAAAAAGAAAATAAAATTACACGGCTGGGAGCTAATCACAAATGGTTTCCCAATTAAACAAGAAATCTTGGAAGCACACTCCCTTAAAAGCTTTGTTCATCTTTGACCAAAAGAACAGAAGGCCAATAATTTCTAAAATCACTGTGTGGGACGAGCTCTCCTTGCTATGAAATACCCTGTTGTTGCGCTCTTTCCAAAGACTCCAAGCAATGGCTGATGGAAGGATATCCTAAAGATGCTTCTTTGTAGAAAAGAAGATATTGAAACTCCACCTCTCTAGAAGATGAAAAAAAGATAAAGAAAGAACCCAATCCACTTGGAAACGGGATAAAAAGAACATCCAAATAACACAGGAGAAAGAACAATGTATAAGAATATGATTAACAGACTTCCCATCCCTCGAACAAAGTAAACAAAAATTTGGAGTGATCCACCCCCGTTTGATCAAATTATCCAATGTAAGAATTCTACCCAAAGAGGCAGTGAGATCTCTCATGATTTGCTCTTATTGTATTATTTTTCCTATTTTCTAATGAATTTATCTTTGCCATTCAAAAATAAAAAAAAGGTAGTATTTGACAGACATTTGTACATGCAGATTGGTAAACTTTAGCTGTCTTTGTCAAAGCGCTTACCTCCTTTTCATCTTTGATTTATATTCAGGCCCTTACATCAACTGCAGTAAAGAAGGGAAGTCTCTATACCAATGATGTCGCGGTGCAATACAAATACAAGAATACTGTCATTGATGTGAAAGTTGATACTGAATCAAGTGTTCGTTGCTTGCCTTTTTCTTTTCTTTCCTTTTTCAATCTCAAAAACCTCAAGTGACATTTTAATTTTTCTAATAATAAGCACCTCCCCTCCCTTTCTCCTGATCTAGCAGATCTCGACAACCCTTACTTTCACAGATATTCTGCCATCCACAAAGGCTATCACTTCACTCAAGCTTCCGGATTATAAATCTGGCAAGGTAACATTTCATTGCTTTTAAACTGGACGCAAATTTTATAAAAATAAATATAACTGGGAAATATAAGACACTTAAATCCTTTTATTCTATTACAGGTGGATCTGCAGTACTTCCATGAACATGGAACATTCATGACCGTAGTTGCCTTGAACCAGTCCCCTGCAGTTGATCTTTCAGCAACCATTGGCACCCCTAGCTTTGCATTTGGTGCAGAAACTGGTTATGAGACCTCTTCAGGTAGTTTTACAAAGTACAATGCTGGCCTTAGCGTCACAAATCAAGATTATAATGCTTCCATTATTCTGTAAGTATGTTCATAGCAATTCAAATTCCATGGAAGTGAAAAAGAAAAGAGCTACATTGCGTTCTAACACCTAGTTCGCCTTGTCTTTACCCCCTCTAGGGCTGACAAGGGAGACACTCTGAAGGCTTCATATGTGCACCATCTCGATCAACTGAAGAAGAGTGCTGGGGTGGCAGAGATTGTCAGAAGGTTCTCCACCAATGAAAACACATTCACAGTTGGAGGGTCTTTCGCGGTCGATCCTCTTACCACTGTGAAGGCAAAGCTCAACAACCATGGGAAGCTTGGGGCCCTACTTCAACATGAGCTCAAACCCAAGTCAATACTGACAATCTCTGGCGAGTTTGACACCAAGGCCTTGGACAAGAATCCCAAGTTTGGGTTGGCCCTTGCTCTCAAGCCTTGAATGATTTAGCTATTAGTGTCAAGGATAATACAATTGCTGGGACTCATGTACCCTCGTTGAGAGATAAATGTTTCCACAGATAAGCTCTTTTCTGGGTTTTGATGACTGTGGGTTGATTGATTGAATGCTTATGCCCTGTACTGTTCTTTTTTTGGAGTATTTTTGTTAGAGATTAATACCTTATACCTTTTAGGGAGGCTTTGCGTTTAGTTAGTTTGAGAAATTATTAATTGTGTATCCTCATTAATGTCATTGTTGTTCAATCAGGCCCCAAACACAGTTAAGACCTACTTCTCAATTTAGTGGTTAGTTTCACTAAAAAAGATAAATGAAGAGTGAATCTAATAATGTATTTTGGAATTGAGGTGGCCCAAATTATAGCTCTTACCTTTTCTTTGCCTTGATGCTGTGAACTAAAGTTTTGAAGCTGGACAGCCATTATTTCTACACATAAGCACAATAGCACAAGTAGAAGAATCTGATATTGACGGCACCGAGGTCTTCATAGTGGGATGACAAACAAATAAGTTTTTTTGTACAAGTAGAGATCAATGCTGTTGGTTTAGTTTTATAAGGGAAAAAAAACACAGGTTTACTACCACTGTCTGATGTGGATGAACCCCTTAGCCATGCTGAGATAAACCTGCATCGGTTCACAATTTCAGCACTCTTGTATGGGTTGTTCCGAGCCGAGGAAAGCTAGGAGCTATACACCACCATGAACAAACTCAACAGTAGAGACTTCTTGGTTTGGGTCTGTTGAGTCCAGATAAAATGAAGAAGTCAATTCCGCGCTTTAAACCTTCTGCACCATTTAATCATCAGCTCTTTGATCTTGGCATCCATTCGAGTGCCCCTGCCTCCCCAGACCAACATGTGAGCGAGATCTTCTAAGGATGATCCAGACACTTCATGCACTGCCTTGAATCCTATTCTTTTATAGAATCTAACAAGCTGAAACACCGAATTCCCAATTTCGAACCACCAGTACAATGAATTCCAAACACCAATACCAAACGAATCATTAAAAAAAATGAAATCACTTTGGTGACTTAGTTACCAAAAACTAGAATGGATGTGTACTGTATGTAGTTTGTTATCTAAGAAAGAAGAAGATCAAATCAAAATATTGGTGTTCTGTGATTAAAAACCAAGTGAGCTACATTGACACCCCAACTTCTACTTTTTACACCCCAATAAAAATAAAAAGAGATATTTACGAAAACATGCACAACTTTTGTTCTAATTACCATTTTGGTACACTCTTCATTTTATTTATGAAAACATACACACAGTACACTGTTCACTTATACACATCTATGAACTCCTAAGTTTAAAAGTGAACTTACGAATTCGTAGATATTAAAAGTGATGAACTTAAGAGTTCGTAGATGCGTAAACAGTGTACACCAGGCATGTTTTGGGAATTAAAATGGACAGTGTACTGAAACTGGAATTTTGGCATATTCACTACACAATTTGGAGATTCACCCAAATAAAAAGAGGCAATGATTTAGAATAAGTAAAAATTGGGGTGCCAATAGAATTTCTATTTCTAATATTTCTATTTGTTAGATTTAGAGTTTTAGATCGGCCTAATCCTAATTGTAAACAACCCCTGAGGTTGTTTCAATTTGTTATAATGCAATGTAATGTTGAAGTAATAACTTGAACCAAACTTTTGTAATGTGGAATGGTGTGTTTTAATATTTAATTAGGGTGTTATAAATAATTTTAGAAATTGTGGTGTAATAAGTAAAAATTGGGTACCAATAGCACCTCTCTCTAGTTCTAGTATGGTAATTCTAAAAATAGCGAAAAAAAGAGACTAATAAGAGGAAAGTAAGATAGGCAAGAACCTTGGAATGGTAAAGATCAGTGTCATTGATGGCAAGAAGCTCAGCTGTTCTGCAACCACAGTCGTACCCATGGCGTATAGCGACGGCTCCAACGAACAAACCAATACCGAATATCGATTTCTCCATGCCAAGCGTCTCTTTTCGCAATCTAATGGAATCCAAATGTAGAATTCTTCCTCCCAACCAGACCCTTATCACTCCTTCTGCTCTCCCAAGCTCACTCTTTGTTTCCAAGCTTCTGACTGTGATTCTGAAGAAGGGTCCCAATGTTTGGAGTTGAAGATGAAGGTTTTGGGATCTTGAGGAATCCATGATTTCAGACATGGTTGGTATGATGGTCTCTATGTCATCTCTTTCAACTTCACTATTACTGGCTTTAGTGAGAGAATTCAAATGGGGTTTTAATGTAATTGGGTTGGGATGTTGTGGTGTTGAAGAAAGAGGTAAAATTTGGGAATTTGGGTTTTTATGAGAAGTAGAATTGAAGTGGTTTTTCCCTTGGAGTAGTATTGGATTTGAAACAGAGATTCTTGAACTTGAAACCATGTACAGATTTGCCATTTTTCTTTACTTTTGGCACCCAAAGTGCGGGATGATTTGCAGTGCTGTACTGCTGTTGATATTTTAATTTTTACCAATTAAGACACGTGGCAAAGAGAGACATTGGTTATATGTGGGCCTCACATTGTATGCATGAACAGCTCTCAAGTAGTTTTGATACAAAAGGTGTGGCATGTGGCATATGCTGAGCCATGTGTCCTTATTTGTGCCCACAAAACAAATTATTTTCCTGAGTGGATATGGGTTTAAATGGGTTGGGCCCATGGTCCTAGTTTGGATTATCTAAGATTGAGATTCGGGGTCAGGCCAAATCTGAAATTACTACAAATTAAGCCCAGGCCTTGCCCACAAACATCGTACAAGTTGAGCTCATGCTTACCACGCGGAATAAACTGAAATATGTGTAACCAATAAAAAAAATACAACTGGAAGAAGTTAAAAAAAAAAAAACCTCCAGCTGTTTTGCTATGATTGGTTATATTTATATTTATATTTATGATTGGTTGTAAAAAACATTCATTTTGAATTTTCACATAATCTCATATGGACAATCACATCAGCCCACTGAGGGCATCACATCACCAAATAATAATTTTATTTTGAATAATAATGAAATGACCTCTAAATTGTATCTCATGCCGCACTTCTTGGTATGAAAGTGTGTAGAAACCATAAATGTTTTTCATTAAGATATGAGTCAAAAACATTTATAGTCCACACACATTTTCATATCAGGTTGTGTGATATGAGATCCAATCTTGAGGTCACTCCAGACTTTATTATCTTCCTGATTAAAGGCTTTTAAAATGGAAAGCATTGACTTCCCAAAGTTAAAATTTAAAGACATTTATGAGAAATTCTTTCTTTTCTTTTTAGAAAATTTCAAATTTTATACTTTACATAAGTGTGATATCAAATCATGTTTTTGAATGCCACACGAACGTGCATTTATGAAACATTGGTGACAAAGTTAAAAATAAAAATTTGCCTTCTATAAAAAATGGTAGTGAGCTGAAACACAAGTTAAACAATTAATTGATTGTATTTTACTCTTTTTTATGCACATGTGGCATCGCAGTATTCTATATGCGTAAAAGTCAAATTCTTAAGATAGTCATCGAGATTTTGTAAAATTCCAACCGTTGGATGTTTTACTTGCACGATCGGGATCTTTGTGTTATTCTTGAGTCAAGAGAGCATGCATTAAATACACCTTGAGAATAAGCATTTGAGTGTATTTTTGATAAGAAATTATTTTTTAAGGGTAACTTTGGTAGGAAAACCTTTTTCCTAAGTGTATTTAATGCACTTTAATGTGAGCCCTTAGGCACAGGTTAACAATATCCAAATTAAAAGGGATCGACTAGTTGCACACCACAAATTATTAATTATATCCCATCACTTAAAAATTTTCCACTTGACTGATTACACTTCAAAAATAATTAAAAAATGTTGCATTATTTATTTTTTGATAAATTTTACAAGTAATATTTGACCATTTCTAAAACATGGCCTTGCTTGGTATCCCGTGAAAGACAGGAAATGCAAAACTTTACATTTCCTATTTTTCGTGGGATATCATGATTCCAATGTTTGGTAGACCCTTCAGTACGTCAATGTAAAATTTTGTGATCTCTTGGTTGAGCATTGTAAAATTTAAAAAAATCATACAAAAAAAATTTAAATTAAAATACGATCTAAAAATCGTTTTAATAAGGTTTATAAAGAACATCAAATTTACCAGCTTTGAGATCAACATGTTTCACAACATTAAACACACTGAAACTTGATTCAACAAGCTATAAAAAAAAATTGAAGTTGGCAAATCCTAATTGAGCTCTAAAATATGTGGGTTTCGATTCATCAATTGCATGCGAGCTTAAATCATCACAAAACTTTGAAATGGTTATCCAAACTGATCTTAGAGCCTTAATCTTAGGTACTATCTCATCTTTTGATTTCATGAAGGATTCTATTAAGTAGGCCCCAGTACTACTACACATGGCTGAACATCACTATTTAGGTGGAAGGCTTTGGTTTCATGTTTCAAATACTCAAGTGGGGCAGAATTATATTAGTTTGATTGTTTCCTAGTTATGGTTATTGGGTGTTGACTTAGCAAATTAAATGTGTTCTTATCAACACCTGGATTTAGTCGGGTCAAATAAATCTGTATCGACTCTGTTCTATTGTTGGCTGAGTCACAGTAAACGGAGTTATCGTTTTAAAAACACTCTTAGTTGCTCTATATTCGTTTATGTCCTTATTACACCTCTATACTACTTTCAAGATAATGTATTTGGAAGATTACATGTAACAATGCAAGTAATATATTAATTGTTTGTAATTATTTGGTATTAAATTCTTCCAACCACTTGTCATGATTTTGACATTTTCCTTTCACGTTATCTCATCTTTAGATTAAGTGCATTCTCCTTCACGCAATTTTCAATGCTGAAAGAATTGGTCAACTTTAAAATAAGAGAGTTGTTATTGCACACACACTTTTTTTACTAACGCCACACCAACTGTGTTCACTTCTTTGGTGTTTGACTATTTTAATCTTTAGATTTTATTATTAAAAGAGAAAAAAATTACTAACCTCAAACCATATTTGAAGCTCTCTGGTCTTCTGATGGCCGTTGAGATGAAAGAATATTTATATAGGATTCTTGATGAAACAAATTCCTAAAAACAATTATTCATCGTTAGTGAACTTGTATTTTTTTTTTTCTCGAATCTCAACTATATGTTTTATGTAGGATGTGAAATTTCATTTGAGAAATCTTAAAAACATAAAACTCTAATTCAATAACTAGAATCAGTTGACCAACAAAATACAGAGCGCTATAATTTCTTAAATTAGGAATGGCTACATGGCGGATTTGAGTCGAATTTAGCTTAATCCAACCTTGATTAAAATTATTCGCCCCGAACCTATTCTGACCATGATTCGGGTGTGAATTTTTAACCCATGCCCACCCGTAATGGTATTTCTAAAACCTGCCCCTGTTTTGTTGTTTAACACAATTGTTTTTTTAATCAAATTGAAAAATCTAAAATTTTTCAATCGAAGTACATCTTTATAAGATTGTAGAGGATGTTCTACATCCTCAAATGTATATATATATATAGGCAGGGCGGGGTGAGTTAACAGGGGTGAGGTATATCAAAATAGTCTCCTTCTCAAATTCGACTCAATTTTTTATTTTTAATGCCAAAATTGCTCGAAAACCATTTAAAGGTTTCCTTCGAAACAATTACAAAGCATTATTAGACTGATACAAATTGAAATCATACAAGATTTTACGAAAAGAAACAAGGTGTTAAACCATGTGTTGGATTATGTCTTTTATTCTTGATATATGAAGAGTTGTCATGAATTCAATCTGGATATTTTGATGATCCGTTAATGACTTATTTAATACCAGGAATCGTCCTGAACAAAATATTTGACCTAATTGATTTGGATCAAACCCGTTTACTCTCTTTGTAATCCTAAATATATAAAAGGTAAGATATGAAATCCTAAAAAGATTAGAAAAATATACGAGAGGCAGAGAAATTGTAATCCTATTCTTCTTTAGTTATTATAGTAAAATTATCGTTTTCGCTCGTAGACGTGGGTCGATGCTTTGACCGAACTACGTATATCTTTTGTCTAGTGAGATTATTTGTGTTTTTATTGATTTATACTTCGGATCTAAGAGTTCTTTCTAACACCATACTTGTAAGTTATTAGAATTAGTAAAGAGAGCTGCTATTGGCACCCCAACTTTAACTAATTACACTCTAATTTTTTAAATTATTTATCACACCCTTATTAAAGATTAAAACACGCCATTTAAACATTACAAAAGTTTGATTCAAGCTATTACTTCAATATTACAAAGTATTATAACACATTCAAACAACCAGCAGTTGTTTACAATTAGGATTAGACTCAGATAAAATCTTAAATCTAACAAATAGAAATCTGAGTCTCAGAGAGGGAGAGAAAGATTCTATTGGCAGCTTAACATTTTTACTTATTCTTCATGTTCTATTTTTTATAATTGGGATGTAATAAGTAAAAGTTGGGGTGCCAATAGCACTTCTCGTAATAAAAACCAAATGAAACGAAATAATATTCATAATATTATATTAACAACCAAACATAATAGAAAAAGGAAAAAAAATAAAAAATGCTAAAGTGACTTCCACTGTTCTGACGTGAAGGTGTCCTCTGAATCATAGATGATTTCCCTCCAGATACGAGTAAATGCATCTCTGATTCTAAGCACACCTCCACGTCAGATCAAAGTCGAAGGCGGAGCAGTTACGCTAGCCTTGTTGTCGCTCGCTTACAATACAAGTAAGAAAAGAGAAAGAGATTCAAACCGAAACATAGAGATTGGGAACAAAAGAGAACCATTTGAAGCCACAGCTCCACTTCTCGGGCAAATAAGGACACTTGGGGAACCAAGACCAGGTTTGTGTACAAATGTTATAGTAAAGCACCTCTGGCCACGTGTAGCAACAAACGCACACCATCCCTTCATGACTGAAACAGTACACGTGTTCATAGTTATGGTAACAAACAGACATAAACTTCCTAAACATCATCTCTGGTAATCTCCCAATCTCCACCCATTCTCTCCTCCTCTCTCCCCCATATTCCCACAATTTCAAACACCTTGATATCCCATGTCTTCCAATTCCACCAATCAAACACAGTTTCCCTTCACCGCCACTCACCAATCGAACAAAAGTCAACTCTCCTTGACCTGGAAGATCATCTATTGAATGTCTCCCCCAATTTCCAGTCTCTAATTCAAATCCCACAATCGAGAAGGGCTCAGGAGTTGTGAAATATAGACAACCATTTGAAAAAACCCCATCTTGATGAAAATTTTCGATAAAAATTGGGCGGAATCCAGAGAATCGAGTCCATGATTGAACCCTAGAGTCGTAAACGAAAGCCGAATTGGATGGAGACCCAGAACAGAGGATAAAGATTTTGTACCCATGTGGAGAAGGGATCAGAGAAATTGAATCGAAAGAGAAAGGGTAGATTGGGAATTTGATGAGTCTTGAGGATCTGGCAAGAATATTGCAAACAAGGAAGGAGGAAGATGAGGTGGGGAGAGAGAAGCAGAGGAGGCCATTATAGGCAGAGAGGAGATTGGTTGGAGATCCATAAGAGGATGGGGAGAGGTCTAACATGCGCCAGCGGCGTAGGATAGAGTCGTACAGTGGGAACTTGTGGTGGAACTGTGGGTGCGAAAGGAGAAGAAATGAAGAGAAGGGTGCGAGAGAAGATGAAGAGGTGTGATTAGAGATGAAAAATGGAGAGAAGATGAGAGAGTTGAATCGTCTACAAGTGGAGCGGAGATTGAAAAAGGTTTTGAGAGGAAGAAAAACCAATATATGATCTAGAAGCTCTTCAGGCAATTGGCTCCATATTTCAGGTTCCATTGTTGGTGATGCTGTAGAGCTCGTCACCTCCATTGTTGGCATCTCTTGATGATATGTGACTGACTCTCTCTTGTTGTTTCAGTCGACCCTTTTTAAAGGAGATATTCTATTGGCGCACTAAATTTTACTTCTAACACACACCAATCCTTTTCAAATTAATAATTATATAGATTGGTGTGTTATAAGTAAATAATGGTGTGTTAATAGAAGCTCTAAAGCAGAGATTTGACTCTTGTTTGTTGGGTTTCTAGAACCAATGGAGAGTTGGACCAAGGGATGCTCCACGTGGAATTTGTAATTAGTCTTGATGGTCGTAATTAGTGTCCAACGAAGGATTAGAATGATGAATAAGGGTTTTTCTAGACAAACAAGAATTCTACATAGATGATAGACCAAGTGAACATCTTCTAGTGGAGCTAGATAGGCCAAAGAACTTTCTTAATCTGCGGGGACGATTGACGGATAGTGACCAACGACAATTGAGATAGTAAGATATTTAAGGGATTTCCCAACTAAAATGTCAAAACATGTGTTCCACATCCCATATGTCAATGATGAGTAAATGTGTCGACTCCTCCAACGCTCCTATTTAGTGTTACGTTTGACGAAGCTGAAATCATAGTAACAAAAATTCCCAATTTAAAAAAAAAAAAAAAAAAAATCACGTTTAAAACTCGACTAGCATCCCTAACGATTAAAAAATTAAAAAAATGCAAATTTTCCTTGTGTAATAAAAATTGTCGATTTTTTTCAAATTTTTTTTTTTTTACTTTTTTTTTTTCATTTTTTTATGAGGAAAATTTTTTTAAATATTTTCTTTCGTTTTTTAAACGTTAAAATTTGATAATTCATAAATGTAAAAATAAGGGATTTGATGATATTAATTTGATTTTATGAATTTTTATTTATATATATATATATATATATATATATATATATATATATATATATATATATTATATATATATATATATATATATATATATATATATTTATAATTTTTTAATATAATTTTCTTTTTACTGATTTAAACCCTTACTCCGATCTTGTGACAATAGCTGAACCTGATAAAAGTCTTCCTGAGGTAATCTGGAAGTTCTACAGTGGCGAATATTCTATCTGCATTAAAAAAAAATTATATAATCATGATCTGACTCTTGACATTTTTGAAGTCCAAGTAAGCAATAAAGGACACCACTTGAGTGGGATGGTGGGCCCAAATATGGTATGCATGAAGACATTTTAACATTAATAAGAATTTTTTATTTTTATTTAATATCTTGTAGGGTTTCTCCTTTGTAATGCCTTCAAAGTTAGGGCGTCATTTTATTTTTTTCCATCAAGATTCCTTTTGACTTGAAAAAAGAGTCGTGGTGGAATGACACAGGATTTATTGTGATTCCCACGATTATGTGGACATGCATACATAATCGTAGATGATTTTTACTTGTATCATAAAAAAAAATACATCTATAATTATGTACATATTTCACGTCAGTCTTGTGAGAATTGTAGTAAATACTTTCAACATTTTCATTGAAAAAAATGTAAAATATAAAAAACAAGAAAATCCTTAAGGACTTTGTTCTTCATTGCATAACCTCACTTACTTGGTATGTACGATGTGGGGGAGTTGCACGTGCCTGACTCACTCAATCCCACTAGTCGGACCTAAGTTTGGATACCCGTCATTAAAATGGAGGTCCAACAAGAAATCCAACATTACTTTTGGCTATCAATATCCAACAAGGTCGTGGTGGTTAATATTATAAGCACAGTCTTAAGTTTTGAATTCTTTTATGCACATACGGGGATAAAAACACACACTAAGAAGTATTAAGAATTGAAACTCATCATCAAGAACCATCTTCACGGATGTTATTTGATTCACAATACTTTACACTATATTCAAATGTTTTGTAAAATTGTAATAGAATTAGATATCATCTTTAGATTTCAAATTCATTGGCTTTCTATTCTAAAAATCCTTTATTACTTTCCGTCTTCCTATTATGTAACCTTTTATTTTATTTTATTTTTTTATTAAGTTTGAGGTATCTGAATTTACATTTGATTAGCGGGATTGGAAGAGCTAGAGATTGAGCCAAGGCGTGAGGATTCCATTCTTTGGGCACGTGCAACGCCTGGACATCACACTCACCGGGTAAGTGAGAGTGCACTCATCCCCGATAAATTATTACTCATACTGGGTATCAAACTCACAACCTGCGGACTTTCACCATGTATCGATGATTCATTAGAAACAGGATGAAAAATATTATACCAACAAATCTTTGTCTGATAAATCCAATGATTTTTTGTCATCCATAATCTCAATTTGACTTCATCAACTTCTATGATTGAAGACAAGTTCTTACAATATAACAAGTCAATTTTGACTTTCTAATCATCCAATTGATTCCATTAAGTTAATCATACGAGTTGTGCTCCCTCCTTGATTTGTGAATGCCATAATCAACATATTCTGACATCACTTGTTAGGAAACCAGACGTTTTTCTCTCCATTTGTAAATGCAAAATATGAAGTTTCAAAGAAATTGAAATCAAAATAACACAAATCACATGAAAAACATTACAATTTTTAAGTGAAAAACCCTTCAAAATGGAGGGAAAAAAAAAATCCTTGGACCTAGTCTGGTCAACAAGTTTCACTATGTGAATAATTGAGTTACAAAAATTCTCTCTAAATAAAGTTAGAGAAAACCAATATCAAGAGAAAAAATAACTCTTGGATTTTAAAGTATCTTCACCATAATGTAGAATCTTATCAACAAGAACAAGCATACTCTTATTCGAAAGTCAATTCTGTGATACCTCCAAAACTTGATCTTTGTGATGCCAATCGATATCTTGAACTTATGGAATAAATCTTCACAAGTTCAATAATATGTGTCCAAAATTGGAGTAGAAACAGGTGAAAGAAGATTTTAAAAAGGACATTGATATTAAAACACCATTATATATGACATGCATAAATACTGTAAAGCTTTGTTTGATTATATGGTAATCCATTTTCCATGAAAATCAAAAACCAAGGGAAAATGGGTTGCATGAAAAAAATGATTTTTGATGTTTGATTACGTCTTAAAAGAAATCAGAGAGAGAGAGCAGAGCAAGGTTGGGGGCATGGGATAGAGAGAGGATGAAGACGAGCAGGGATGGAGCCTGGGAGAGGAGGACGAGAAAGAAGAAGAAAAAAGTGCTGATTTGCCTAATCTAAAGTAACCTCTATGGTTACTTTTTTGTGAGATGGTAATGGCATCTTATATAAACACTCATAATATGTTACATAGTGCTGATTTGCCTAATTATGTTTAATGCATTAGTAGTTTTTTTAATTATGCATGCTTCAATTCCAATGAAAATAATTTCTTACTTGATTTTTTTATTAATCAGATGTTTTTTTTTTTTTTGCCTTCTTTTATATATATAAAACTAAGTAATGTTGGTTTTCTAATCACCCTTGTGCCTGAATATGATCAAGCAACATGCGATAGAATTACCATTCCCATTAAAAAAAACTAGAATCATTGACCTGTTTATATATAGGTAATAAAATACTGCAACTATAGTTGCAGGAAACTTGTTTAATTCAATTTATTTGTAGAATTATATAACTTTGTTATTAATATAAACTTGTTTTGTTGATTCATTTGGATTTTGTAATACGGATTTTAATTTAAATATTTTTAGGTAAATGAATCAACTCAACAAGTTGAATTGCAACATGTCAACCAACTAAATTGTAAATGAAATTCGTGTAAAAACTTGTTTTGATGTCATTTATAGGGGGCAAGAAGATATTTCTTAAAAAATAATGCAAGAGAAATTTCTTCTTTTTAATTATAAAATTTGATATCACTATTTTTATTATATTTCTTCATACTTATGGAAATATTAGTGCCAACTTTGTTGATTGATTCTGAGATCCAATTTGATTAATGGATTAACTTATTTGGTTATTGACACATACTATTTCTTTTCAATATTAATATTCTAATTAATTTTAAGTTAAAGGTCCAACAAAAGTATTCCTTACTATCTTATATTTTTTTTTGAAACAAGATTTGTTTATTTTTAATAACTTTTTTTTTTTTTTTTCACGTAGTGTATATTGGTAGTGATTTAGAGAGGAATTGAAATTATCGGGAAATTTTAATTGGCTTCTTTGTGCTTCTAATTTTTTAAGAGATTAAAACATATGACTTAGATTTACGCTTATTATTTCATCGTAGTTCAAGTAAAATGAAATTTTCACTTAAGTTGAGCTCAAGCATTTTACATTACTACTACAAGAGATTAATACAAAAGTTCGAATTCCCTATCCAAAACATTAGTCTTGGTTCAAATTGAGTCGTGTCTTGAGGATTAAGTATCATACGCCTTTAAAAACATTGGTTTAAATCATGGTTTATTGTGTAATTGTAAAGGCATAAGTGATGTCTATTGGATTGGATCCTAATAGTTCACTTCACAAAAAATTTTGGAATTTATAATCATGAGTTGATTTCAAATTTAAGATTAGATAGGTCTCATAAACCTATCTTAAAATTTTGCGAGTAGTTGAAGAGAACCATTATTTAATGAAGAGAACCATTATTTAATGAAGAGAACATAAAGGAGTTAATCTGGAGTATAGATTTCTATAAAGTTGTTGTTGAACTCTGGAGAAGAGATTTTATGTAAAGCTGTAATGCTTCTTAATTTCTAATCCGCTCACTTCTCAAATAAAATGTGTGATTTTGAAGATTTTGTTTAAATTATTACATAGATCTTGCAGTTTTCTTTGTGGTGGTTTGCATTGGAACATCTTGCTAAGAAACTAATTAGTCTCAATGAGATTCAAATTCAAAAGCTACATTCTATTAGAACAATAGGGGATTGTAAGAGGAAGTTATTCACCTTATTTATGATTTGAAATTGGTCAAAAATCATTTCATCAAATCTAGTAGTCAGTTCCTTATAACTTGACATGAAATGTTCATTTGTTGATTAATGCATTAATGCAGTGTTATTTACTTAATCTCTTTTGATAGTGGATATTGAGAGAAAATATATGCTAATTATCTTGGATATATATTTCTTGTTTTTAATATTGTTCTCCAAGTGCCAAAATACACAAGAGCAAACCAACTGGGATCATAGGCAAAATGACTCCCAACTAAATAATCATTAGTCAATGGAGGGTATGTGGGAATAAGCAACAAATCATTCTCCCAAAGGATGGGAGTGATGAGGAACATAGACTTAATTTTTTTTCCTTCCAAATTCTGTAGTAACCTTGCTCGGGTATTATACTTCCTTAATTTTACTTGAGCCCAATTGCAATAATTTTCCACCCATTTTTTTTGTTTGATTTAGATTATATTTTTTAATTTGTGTTCCCTTAAGTTCAAGCGTTTATAGCTCGCCTATCCATTGCTTTAATTAAACGAGAATCTTTAGAATACTCTCTTGAATGTATTGTTTATGGTTCCTAAGCTCTATTAGGGTTTCTCTTTCTTTTTATCTTGGGCTCATGGTCTAATCTTACTAGTGGTTCGTTAAAAGAAGCTTGTTCTTTATTTGAAATTTTTTGATCATTCATCATTCTAAGTGTGTTTGTCTCGCCTATGGGATCACTTATTTGCTTGCAACGTGTGTGACATTTGGAGTCAACTTTAATTTTTTTTATTATAATTTCATGTTTGTCAGATTACAATTTTTTTAATAAACTAGATTTTTTTACTCTATGCATTAGATTCCTACAAGTCAGGTCAAAGGCTCTCCTAATGGCACTTTTGGAAGATCTATTGCCCTTCTAACTATTGTTGCACGGTAATATAGTTACTAATGTTCAAAGCTTAACATTTGGATTATTTTAAAAAACAATCCAATTTCATTTGTTTCATGTTTGATTAATTCAGAATTATACTCACATTTTTATTATCAAATATCATTGCACATTGCATTTTTCTTATATTACTCCATTTAAATCACATATGATTGTCGTATGTCATAAATTTTTTGAGCTTACATTTATTGTTTCAGATTGGACTACTCCCATTTTTTTGTATCATTTGTCAAAATAAATATTTAAGTTTAAATTGGTTCATTTTGTTTATTATGATATCAATGTTGTATTTTCATATATTCGTTTTAAAGTTGTATAATTTCTATCTATTTATTTTCCGATTAAGCAAGCAAGATTAATTTTATTATATAAAGATTTTGTTTTTGCTTTCCAAGAGTTTGTGTGTCTCAAATGGTCGGCCGCCAGCACCAAGTTCAACTTGTTTGAATGGAATTGTGAAACAAAACAAGGATGCGTTCAATGGTTTGTATCTCTCACTGATTTCAAGCACACCTCTATATTGACTATAGATGTAGGAAAGAAGATTACTACTGTGTATGAAGCTTGAAATTTTCCACTATAAATTATTTTTGGTTCAAGATTATATGATCCTGATCACAATTATAAGCAACTATTGAAATTGTTTGAACAGAGTGTTAAAAAGTTTTGTAACGTTTAGATTATAATCTGACACAATTATAAGCAACTAGTATGTTCTAATATTTAATTGGTGTTGATAAAAAATATAAGAAATTGGGGTGTGAAATTCATTTTTTTATTTATTTATAAAAAAATGCATTACCGGTGGTTCTGAAACAACCACTAGCTGTATTTAAAATAATATTAATTAATTAAAAAAATGACTTTAGGGGCTGTTATTAAATTGCCTGTAATAACATTTTATAATATTTGAATATTGTATTTATTGGTGGTTTTATGATTGCCACAACAGTTAAAAAAACAATTGGAACCATTTCTTTACGGGTGATTTTTCAAGACCTAGAATAGGTAGAATATTAGTAGTAGGTCATAAACTTGTCGAAAAAATTACCCCCAAATAGAATTACCGACCCTGAAATTAATGGAAATTCTTTAAACTGTTGGCATCCACTTCAATAGCGGTTAAATACCCTTCACAGGTTGTTTAAAAACGCCCCAATTTTTGCAATTTTTTTTTTTTTTGGTAGTGTACCATTTTTAACATTCTAACTCCATTAATTATCCCCTAAAATATGTTTTAAGGTGAATTACCATTTTGTGAGTTGAAAATGAGTTATTTACGATTTCGGCTAACCATTCATTTTAATTACCAAAATGTGAATGATCCCGATTTCGTTAAAAAAATTTCAGAACGATAACAAGTTTGATGGTTTTAAACTGCCTATTTCGCTGGTTCAAAGTGATTATTTCCAATTAGACATTTTAAACCTGCAAAATTTCTACTTCAAACTTGTAAAATAGTCACTTTAAAAACCTCCGAATTCATTATTATTCCGTTTTGATAATTAAAATAAACAATGAGCTGGAATCGTAAATTCGTCAAAAGTTGATCATTTTTTTTTAAATATCCCTATGTTTTATGAGTCATTAACCATTAAAAAAACATATGCTCTCATTTAAACTCAAATTATAATTATTGTTTTACAAAATTTGGACAAAACCTCACCTAAAAATTGGATATATTAAAAATAAAAAAAAACCTGTAGAAATATTATTGATCTAGTAAGAAGATAGATGAGCTAGGTAAAAGTAAAGACTGCTAAGGAAAATTGTACAAAAATTAGTCCAACATAGTAAAAGAAATTAGTTAAACTAGTCCATACGATAGTCACATGTTACATTAAACCACTCACAAATCAAATGGACCGGAGACAAGGATTTCCTAAAATATTGAAGAGTAAATTGGAAAATTTCCACCTTTATACTAAAAAGGAGATATATTTGACAATAAAAACATCAAATCCCCTCTTAGTACACCCAATGAACAACCAATTACATAGATCAACCAATTTTAAACACACCATTAACAAACAATCCTGCGTCACACTTTACTTTCAATCACAACCCTGTACATATAGAAACTTTTTATACTAATAGAATGCTTAAATGCAAGGTCATCCTGGATTCAAGACTCAATTTTATTCTCTCTCTTGATGATTTCTGGCACATGGGACGAGAAAACCCACTTGAGAAATAAAGTTAACTTTTTCTGTTCTTTCATGAAATTTCATGTTTAGAACTTGCGAAATTATCTTTATTTCTTCCCTTTCAGTTCTGATTGAAAGTCCCCTGTTTCTGTGTTTTTTTTTTTTTGGGGGGGTGGGGCGGGGGCGGTGGTGTATTATTTTAATCCTTTAAATCCCCACTTCATAGTTTCGGAAATTCAATCTTCAATCTTTTAAAATCCCTTAAAACCCATTTCAGATTTTCAAAATCTCTGGTTTCTCTCTCTCTCTCTCTCTCTTTCTCTGAAAATCAATATTTATACTCTTTTTTCTGGGGAACCACCCCTCCCCCCTCCACCCCCCCTTTAAAGAGAAGTCGAAACCTACGATTAAATGCCAGACCTTTTACTTTCAAAACCCATCCTTCTTTTTCATGTAGAAAACCCAATGTGAATCCCACAAAAATCAATCAAAGAAGAACTCAAATTCAAACCCTTTTGTTCTCTAAATGAAGATCCAACCACATTTCAACCCAACAAACCCCAATTCCCAGACTAGCAGTGTGTTTTGATTGAGAGAACTGAAACGAATAGATACAAAAAAAACGTGACTTTCTCTCTACTTATATTGTTTGGATTGTTAAGTGGGGAGAGAAAAGGAAAAATGGGCCAGTTTTTCTTCTCATTTTTTTTTCTCCTAACCAAAGAGAAATGGAGAGAAAAGAAAAGAGTCGTGATAAATTAACTCATTTTTTGCGCACGCATTTAATGCAATTTGGGGTGCATACAAAGGGTAGGGATCTAGAATAGTGTGTCCTAACTACCAAAGGTTAGGTGGTACCTCATTTGTGCCATAAAATATTTGTGGGACCCTGACCTAATAGGCATCAGATCCATCTTTTGGTGAATCTACATACCAAAAATCATAGTATTTGATAACTTGTATCCACTGGATCTTAGCTTTTGAAAAAGAGTTTGAATTCAACAATTTGAAATCATTCATAAGACAATACTAAAATCAATGGATGCACATCACCAATTAAACTGATATTTTGTGGATAGGTTTAATAACAGATGGACTACATATCCATATGGTCTATGGGTCCCAAAAATACCACGTGGTATGAAATGGGATGCAACGTGACCTTTGTTAGGTACAACACACTGTTTTGGATCTCTACACTTTGTATCCACGTCAAACTACATCAAGTGCACACATTAAGCAAGTTAATTTATCATGGCTCAAAAGAAAAGTTCATAAAAGATAAAACATTTAAAACTACAGCTCTACCCTTTTTCTCTCTCCAAACTTATGTTTTTCTATGGTTAAACCAAAGAGGTTGGAGAGAAACAAGATTTCTTTTCTTTTCATTTCTCTCAATCCAAACCAACCGTAAGAGCAACTACAAGTAAGTTGGAAGAGAAGATGAGAGATTCCATGGTTGTGTTAGGGTTAGAGTCTCTTGATCAACAATATATTTTAACACAAAAAAATTAATCTATTTTACCTTGAGAGATTTTAACAAAAATGAAGAGAAGATGATAGATTTTATCTTGAGAGATTGATAGAGTTTGTTGGAAGCACATTTTGTGTGGTAGGGTTAGAGAGAAACAAGAAGAGAAAATTTGATCAGGGCATTACGTGTAATTGTTGAAATTAACAAGGGGCATACATGTGTCAAATCCTATAAATTGATAGTGATTTGTGGCTCGCCATTGGAGCAAATTTAAGAAGTACCAATTTGGTATTCTAATCAAAACCACATGTTTTTGCCTTTTATTTTTTTAAATGTACGTTTTAGTGAAGCATATGTTTTGCTTTTGAATAATGATTTTCTGACACCTCCCTTGACCTACACCGGCATCACAAAATCGTAGATCATTAGTCTTGGGATATACATAACCATAAATTGTTTTGGACCCAAGTCTTTGGTATCATCACCTAAAGACTTTACCAACTAAGTTAAGCTGTCACTTACATTACGCTGCCATGTTCATATAACACCAGCACAGCCCTTTAAATTTAACGGCACATCTGATTTTAAAAGAAGTAAAAAAAAACTTATTTTGTAATGATCAAAACATTTGAAAATGGAGGGCTACCAAAATCTCAAATTTAAAAATAAAATACAATCGAGAAAATGTACCCACCCATGCAAGAAACACTTACATAATTTATAAATGAATCGATTACTAATAATGCCCCTTCGACCACATTCATCTTTTGTCACTTGGTAAGGCCTTGTTTGGATATAAAATAGAAAGTAGAATGTAACTTTGGGAGAAAGTGCGTTTAAGGAAATAGAAAATAATTTTCTTTTATTTTTCAAAAAAATTAGATTTTTATTTTTTAAAGTTAATCCAAACAAACTTTTTAATTTTTTAAAATTTTAAAAGTAATTTTGTTTTTTTGTTTTTTAAGTGTATCCAAACATACGATTAGAATAAGGAAAGGGAAAAACATTGGCTGAGGCTCTCCCTCAAATAGACTGTTGAGATATTTGGGATTCCCCTGAAAAATGTATTCCTAGGAGAAAATAATCACTAGAAAGCTGGTGTAGATCTCTAGGAAATCTGTGTTATTCGGTTTATCATAACCATTGGGTTGATATATTTCCTCACCAGTGCATTGAGGCTAGAAAAGTCCCTGGCTTAGTGGTGAGTTCCGAATTCCAATTCGTTACTGTTTAGCGTAGAGGGAAGTGTTCAGATTAATTACACACTATCAACTATGTCAAAAGTTATCAAAATTTTGGCTTTTTTATTTTTTTATCAAATTCAAAACCAAAAGGAAAAGAAAATGCAACAAACAGACATATAGATATCTTATTAAAGAAGAGAGACAGAGAAGAAAAAAAAAAAAAATCAAACAAAGATTGCATTAGTTCTGGTGTGGCTCATAGTTATAAAACAATATGTAAGAGCCATGACCACAGATCTTGTTGTAGAAATTGCAGCTTCGAAAACCATAGAAAATCTCTTCTCTTGCAAAGCCCAACGAGTCGAAACACAGAATCTCAAGCCATCACAGATTTTCATCAACATATCTCCACCTTTTTAATTAAGATCCCATGCACCCTTCTATCTTTCCAGAGAATTCTTTAAGTTCTTTGAAATTCTATGATCTCTAGATCTTCTTCTTCTTCTTAAAGCTCATGAACCTAACTTACAAATGAATCAGTTATTAGAAGCTAATGTCTTTGTAACATTTATTACCTAGAGAGAAGATTAGAAACAGACGAAGGTTGCAAATAATTGGTTGGTCGTTGCTTCCACGATGCTTCCTTAACCTTTTGTCTCCAAACTCCAAAGCTCTTTTATCTGTTGTGACTCGTGACGTTGGATTTGTAGTTGACAAATGAAGCAGTAAAATGAATAGCAAACAGCCACGTGTCCCAGCAGTTATACCTTTCGTGCTTATTGGAGAATCTCCACTTAGGTGCGTAAATTTAGCCAGTTAGCCCGCCTAAAAAGAAGGGTTAGGGCTAGGGGCGCAACTTGGTTCAGTTTCGGCTAAATTGAAATTGTGTCCACAAAGACGGCTTCCACTAAATATGAACCCAAATGCTACTAGAACCAAATCAGCTCAAATTGAATTACATCGGTTTGGCTCAATTTAGTCCCATGGGTTGCCAATATTTTATTTACCTACTTGTAAGTAACATATTTTTAATGAAAAAATAAATATATAGAATAAACATAAAATTTCATATAATAAATCATTAATCTATAATCTTACTCCTCTAATAATTCATAATAAAATCAGAGAGTTTCTATTGTCACATTAACTTTTGCTAACACTATCCCAAGATGTAAACCTCCAAGAGTAAGGTTATCTCCATGGTTCGTGGGTTTGATAGTAAGAGCTGTGACATCTGGGATTAGAGAAGATAAAAAGTGTATCTTTTGTTACTTTTCTTCTTGACGGACAAGTGAATAAATTTTGGTGGTATTAGGAAATATTTCCATGAGAAGAATCTAACATTGAAATGCCGTATATTGGTTATGAAGACCTTGTAAAAATTCCATCATCCTATCTTTCTGGAGTCGTTCCACAAGGTTGTACCATTTTTGCAAGTGCATGGTCAGATATTGACAAAAGAATTAAGTGTGTGTTTAGTAATACTTCTAAAGTTTGAATGAAGGTGGTCCACCTTTAAAATTCAAACTTCAAAAACTTTTATTTTCATTTGTTTTATTTGTTTTTTCAGATTTCAGACTTCATAACTGAGATTAAGAAGTTTTGAATTAGTGATGGGGGAAGCTGGATGAAATTTCTGAAGTCTAATTTCTTGTTTCAAGACTTCAAACTTCAGAAATGTTACCAAACACAACATAAGTTCATTCCACAATGATTTAAGCTTTGTAAATAAGAAGAAATGGGCATGTCTTCTGGTTTGAGAGGGGAGAGTAATTACTTCTATTGATAAATCTATGGAGTGTTAGATTGTGAAAAATGTTCATAAAAATCCAACCAGATCTCCCTTGCAGTATCAACATAGGAAATAATATTGCAAATCATTGCATCTCTGCCATTGAGAGAGTTCATTGGGTGTAGTTAACTTCTTCAAAGTACCATCCACAAAACATAGTATGTTTTTGGCACGTGAGGCCATAATAATGGCACGAATCCAAGTGTTGTAATTATCCCCAATTGATAGAGGGGGTGCAACAAGCATCATGGTCAAATTATCCAAGTGACGAAGATAAGGAGGATCATTAGTTGATTCTTGCTTTTCGTTGTTCTCAAATGACTTAGATAATTCAATTTGGATTTTGACCATTGGAGAAAAGGTTTAGGAGGAATACTTTGAACAATAGGTCGGTTCTGATACCATATAAAATATTGAACGTGGCTTTAAGGTTTATTCCTCAATCTGGAAGAGAATAAAAGATTGTATTGAATATATATATGTAGACACCCCATTTTTTTCTAGGCTGAGCTCGAGAGCATTAAAAACCTTATGAAAATAGGCTTGACCTAATGAATTTTGAAAAAGTTTTAAAACCCAGCTTTCAAGAAATCAGATGGCTCGAAGGTCATTTTTAGAGAAAATTTAAGCTCGGCCGAACCTTACCTTCGGCCAAGCCATATTTAATCTTGGAATGATGACCTCATCCATACCAAAGGTAAATTGTTGGTATGGCCAAACCTTAAGTTCGGCACTACCATTTTTTAGCTTGGCTAAACCTAAGTTTCGACTAGGGTTAAAGTTTTGCCTGGCTGAATCCCAAGTTCGGCCAGGGTTAAATTTAGTTTGGCCGAACCTTGAATTTAGCCTAGATAGTTAGAACAGTTTTGGAAGCTCATGAACACTCGATTTTTCTTAAGAAAAATAACTCCTTAACCCTCTCTCTTAGTGGTTTATTTTCCAAGAAATCCCTTCTTAATCCATCTTCTACCATTTTAACATTTTTCAAAGATCACATAACTCCTATGGCATTCAATGTAATTGACCAATTTTCAGAGTCTATGGCATTTTTTTCCACCCAAGAGAATTTTCTGGAATTTTTGCCTATTGACCCTTTAATCCCTAATTTGTTAAAGATTCTTTCGAGGGAAGTGATTAAAGAGGCAAAAAATCTATCATCTAATTACATGCCATTTAACTTGATTTTTTCTTATTTGACTCAAGGTCAAAGTCTTAAGACCATTCTAATCTCCATCAAGAATTCTTTAGAATTTTTGGGATTTTTATCATCCTAGCTATTGATTATCAAGATTGGTGAGACTCAACAAGAGGATAAAGACCATCAGGACCAAAGTTAAAAAATGGAAAATATATTTTTTATGAAGGTTTTAGTGAAATTATTGGAAACTTGAAAAATTAGAATTAATTTATCCCCAAGGATCTCATATTTCTCCCAAAATCCTATAAATAGGAGATCCTTTCAAGAAAAATAAAAGACCTCATTTGGTGGTTCAAAATTATACCCAAGTTTCTCCCAAATCTCTTTAGCTTTTCAATTATCTCAAACCTCTCTCAAAATTCATATATAAAAAAAAAAAACTCAAGAAGAAGAAGAAGACCAATGTGGGGTTAAACTCTCCATTCTCCTCTTCTAATTTCATTTTTCTTATTACCCCCTTATCTTTGTTATAAACACTTTTTCTATTTACAAGTTTAATTTCATGCTTTCTAATATAATTTCCTAAATTTTTAATTTAGATGATTGGGGAGAGCGAGAGAGTAATCTCTCCTAGAGGTTATCTCTTCCAATAAGACCTCAATAAGTTTCTTGAGAGTATTAAATTAGGTTGTTTATATTTATTTTCTCTTATGAAATTTAATTTTTATAGCATAGATGCTTTCAATTTGTTGAAATTTTAATTCTAGAATAATTTTTTTTTTATCTTGCTTTCTTTGATGGCAATAGAACTAGAGAGTAAACCTTCATTGGATGTAAACTTCTTTTGATAAGTCCATCACATGCATATATCTTGTACACACACTCACTTATAAAATAACTACAAGTTAGGATGTAGGTCTTCATAGGCTTATGTCCAACCTTTAGAGCCAACAAAAATAGTTTAAAAATCGATAAAAATTTTATGCATGTGTTTGGTTCCAATATGATTTTATTCAATCCATGAACATTACTTAAGGATCAAACTAACAAATAAAGTCTTCTTAAGGAGCACATAAGCTAGTTTTGAAGTTTTGTGACCCCAAATGATGAAATTCATGTGGATTTTCATCAAACTCCCAAGTTCACAAAAAATCCAGTAAGTACCTACTTCTAGTAGTGGCTTGCTTATTGTCTTAATTTGCTCATTTTTCAAAATTAAACCATAGTTGATTTTGCTTAATTTTCTATATAATTCCATCTACTTTTAAAAATCCTAAAAATGAAATTTTAATCTCACCTTTGATCAATCATTGGTAACCATCTTAGGATGAGATGGACAATGTTTCTAACACCTTCCTTGTCCCTCAAACGAACTCTCTTACCATAGAATCTCTAGGTGGACCTTTCCCTATTATCTTTGGATGTATGAGTCGCTACAAGCTAAAGAAAAATAGATTTTAAAATATTTTTATGGTGCCCATTCACACATTAATTAAATGGTGACGACTCCTAAACCCATGTAGATGAGATCGAACCCTTAAAGACTGTGAAGTCCATGTATTTACAATATATATATATATTATAATGAGAGAAATATGCCCCTAAAGTATGAACAAGATATTCTCTTTTACGAAAAAACGAAGGATAAGATTACAACCAAATATTACAATATCCTACAGAAGAGAAAACCAAATATTCCAATATTTTTATCCAATCGAGAAAGTCTTATAGTCCAAGTTGTGTAACCCTAGTTACAATTAACAAAGGTAAAGGGAAGAAGAAGAGAGATAAGGATGGAAATGGTTATCTTGTGGGACAACAATGGTGGTGAAAGTGGTAGAGGGTGGCAACAACAATGAAGGGAAGAGGAGGAGGAAGAAGAAGAAGTAGAGATGAATTTTATGTTTGAATTTCATTTTTCCTTATGGATAGATGGAAAAATGATGTCCATTATTTGTTGGATTTTTGGACGAGGGTGAAAAATCATTTTTCATAATAATAATAAAAAAAATAATCAAACATATGAAGAATAAAAATCCCACCAACTTATCATGAATTACTAAACACACCCTAATTGATTTTATCATATATATGGTGTGATTTTACAATAAAATCACTTGTGATGTTTCTTCTTAACATAATGGAGTGGGAAGATCACAACAACAAAAATCTGACTTACTCAAAAGAAAAAAAGAAGTTGTTATTGTCACCCCAATTTTTACTTATTACACCACAATTTCTTGAATTATTTATCACATCCCAATTGAAGATTAAAACACACTCTTCCAACAGTACAAAGTTTGGCTCAAATTATTTTTTGAGTGTAGTCATTCAAATAGAGTGTAAAGGGCAATTTTAAAGTCACGAAGTGCAATTGGCTGTGGGTGGTGTGCCACTAGTCAGTCCCAAAAAGAAAATATAAATTGATTTGGGGATTTTCTCTTGAGGGTTTAAGTGCTAAGATTTTGGTGGAGGAAGAGGAAGAAGGAAATTAAGAGAAAATACATATTGATTTGGGAACTATCACTTGAGTGTTTGTATTGAAGTGGAATGCCTCGAAATCCAATGGTTCCCACACTTGTCTCTATACTTCTCTCCCACACAAATGAGTACGGGAGAGTCAGACTCAACCCCAAAGTATAGAAATTTAGCGAGAGAAAGAGAGAGAGAGCTTCTATTGGCACCATGAAAAGACCTAGAGAATTTCATTTGTGGGGCCGAACTACTAGTGTGAAGTTGAATTGGAAATATTATAAAAATAATGCATATACTTTGTTGTAATTGAAGTTTTATTATATCTTGACACATGCAAGCAATTCCAGGTTTTATAGTTATCTGAAAAAAAAAATTTACTCAAAAATGGAAAATTACCTTTTACTCATAAACCCGCAGGATACACATGCCTTTTATCTCATCAATTGTAGGGATCTAAAAAAAATTTCACTCAAAAACCAACGAGAATATGCTGAAGTGACGTCAAGCTATAACCTCGTGTTAGGGATGGATTTACAGTGCGGGCACTTGCCCCAACAAGAATTTTTCAAAGTATATCGATTAGTGAACTGTTGTAACAGATTTTAGCAGTGGATAAAAAAATCTATCACTATTGCCCTACAAATATTTTTTCCACTCTTAGTCCCACAACTATTTTTTTTTTCACGGTTAGTTGTGTCCCCACAATTTTTTTTTTATTTTGACCCCCTAATATTTTGACAATTGCACTTACCTCCTCTTTCACTGACAGTGTTAAAATTCAGATGTTATTTTACTATTTTATCCTATTATTTTATATTAATATTTTTTTTAAATAATAATTAAAATGCCCCAATCTAAGCATTCATTGAACCCATTCTTTCACTGGGCATGTTTTTATTTATAAAGAAAAAGCATTTTAAAAAAGGGAAAATGATCTTTATAAAAGGAATTTAACTATTAGATTGACAATAATTTTGACATTGCTTATGGGAGGTAAGTGCAATTATCAAAATATTAGGGGGTTAAAATGAAATTATGCCAAACTATAAGGGTCAAATTGTAGTTTGCCCCAGATAAATTACACACTATCAGCTATGTCAAAAGTTATCAAAATTTGGGGGTTTTTTTTTTTTTTTTTTTCTTTTAATCAAATTCAAAACCAAAAAGAAAATGCAATTAAACAAACACATAGATTTCTGTCTCTAAGCTTCGCCTTTTCATATAATGTTAAAGAAGATACAGAGCAGAAAGTTAAAAAAACAAAAAAAAAAAAAATCAAAGAAAGATTACATTAGTTCTGGTGTGGCTCATAGTTATAAAAAAAAAATGCAAGAGCCATGACCACAGATCTTGTTGTAGAAATTGCAGATTCGAAAACCATAGAAAATCTCTTCTCTTGCAGATCCCAAAGAGCAGAAACACAGAGTCTCAACCCATCACAGATTTTCATCAACATATCTCCACCTTTTCAATTAATATCCCATGCACCCTTTTATCTTTCCAGAGATGTAATTCTAAGATCACTTCTTCTTATTAAAGGGTAGCTCAACCCTTGTAATTTACAAGGGGATCGGATCAGTTATTCAAAGCCAATGTCTTTGTAACAATTATTGGCGAGAGAGAAGATTGGGTTGCCAATAACTGCTAGTTCGTTGCTTCCACGATGCTTCCCTTTTTGTCTCCACTGCTTTTTTATCTTTTGTGACGTGTGACGTTGGTTGCTTAGATCCCAATCAAGTTTTGTAGTATACAAATGAAGAGGCTAATTGAATAACAAACAACCACGTGTCCCTTTAGGTGCGCATCTAGAATCTCCAGTTAGGGGGTGTCAAATGAGCCCATTAGCCCGCAACCTGGCCCGCGCCAACCCCAACCCCCACCTCCAAAAAAAAAAAAATAAAAAAAATAAAAAATAAAAGAAGGTTTGGTTTGGGGTAATATTGGAAATAACCCAATCTTGGTTGGTTCTACAATTCAGGAATTGAAATCGAACCTACTACCTCCCTCGAATCAAACCAATCCAAATCAATCTTAGTTCGATTTGATTTGGTTCAGCTCTCAGGTCTCCTAAATATAGATATCAAGACGCTATTTATCAAATCTTACAGGTAAAATATTTACGACCATTAATGATTTCAGTTAAAAGGTGTAACAAAGAGAATGACATTGGCAATATAATATTAATATATCTAAAATCTCAATTATCTACTTAATAACATGAGTGATTTTTTGAAAATTGAAACATGTCATTTGGACCACTTAGATTAGTGACTAAATTTGTTAGAATACAGAAAACAAATAGTGAGAGCTATTTTTGGTTATATTTAATTTTATTTATTATAAATGTATATATATTATATTATATTATATAATGAATTTGGTTTGGTTCTCAGTTTGTTTGGTTCTTGGATTCCCTAAATCAAGAGCAAAATCAAATCAATCGATTTTTCCAAATTATAAACCAGAACCAAATTGATGAGCTAAAAAGCTAGACCAATCTAAAATGCCTTGGTTTTGTTCGATTCTCGGCTCGATCCAATTTACACCCATCAGGGCTAGGGTTGCAACTTGATTCGGTTTGGGGCCAAATTGGGATCGAACCAACATAGGTTGGTTGGTTTCACTAAATAAGAACTAGAATTGAATCAAAATACCAATAGAACCAAATAATCCCAAACCGAAGTAAAATCAATTTGCTTAGATTTTGTGAACTGCAAATATTTTATAAACCTACTTGGAAGCAACATATTTTCAATGAATATATATGGGAAGCGTTCGAAGGCCCTTAAGGGAGCCAAACATTTTTTAAAATAGAGATCATCCTCACAAAAAATAGTCCATTTCAAAACTTCTAATCCTAGTTTACAAGTTGAATAATCGTGAACTGTCCAATTTTTGTAAACCACTTTTGATGGGTTTAGAAGCTTCGAAATGTGTTCATTTTCGATGAGGATGATCTCCTCATCATAGAGATCATCCTCACAAAAAATCAGCCCATTCCAAAACTTCTAACCCATACATTGAAAAAATGTTTGGCACAATGTTTGGTTCTCTTTGGGGTCTTTAACCGCCACCATATATATAATAAACTAAAATTTGTACTATTATAATGAGAGAAGGCAGAGTAGAAGTGGTTTGACTCCAAAATTTCAATCTCACAGATGCCTCCACTTTTACTTTAAATCTTTATTATAAATAGGGTCATTCTAGTCAAGAACTAAGAAAATTGCAATCGCGCGATGCTGTAATCACGGTTAGTTTTCAATATTACAAAACTATCCTTTTTTACTATGTAAACTTCAAAACCCTTTAATTAATAATTTAAATTACAATTAAGCCCTTTGATACATGTTTGCTTGCACGTACAAGCTTCTAATTTTATATAATAAATCGTTAATCTATCCATAAAAAAAGTATTATTAATTTATTTCCTAACTCCTAAAATAATTCATAATAAATTAATATTTATTTATTACATAAGAAGGGTTTGGTTCTATACAGTCTAGAACTAAGAATCAAACCAAATTGATCAATTTTCTATTTTCGTAACACAAAATCGAACCACAACTTCTTCAAAACCAATCGAAAGCTATATGGTGCTTGGTTTGAACCGAACCAAGTTGCACCACTAGTTAAGGCCTTGGTCTTGAGCCAACAAATGTATGGTCAAGCCATTGTTGTAATTCGGAAGACGGCAAAAATTCGATTAGTGAAAAATTCAAGTTCTATTTGATTTTGGATTGCAAAAATCCGGTCAAAAATTCGATAAATAGAAAATATGCAGCATATGCTTCATACGTGTATTATGATAGTGATGTTAATGATATTGATGATGAAATTGGTGATGTTGATAGTGATGATAATAATGATGATAGTGATAATGAGGGCATTGAAGTTATTGTTCCATTGGCTTACAAAATAAGACCAAAGTCGAGAGACAAATCATCAATTTAGAAAATTAAGGTGTAATCTCAAATAATTATAGAGGGTCATGTCATTAATTTTTCTTTCTAAGATAAAAGAGACAATTGTGAAGTAAAAAGGTTGATTCCTAAAAAAATTTGAAGCATGGTCGCCTCAAAGCCGACTTGTGCTACATGTCACAACTTACAAGTTTACACTTTGCATCATACAACAAGTTCCAGTAGCATTGTTTTTTCCACTGAGTTTTATAAAATTCGTAAAAAAAATGCATTTTATTCTTTTTTAACTTAAAATGAATGAATTATCTAGAATAGTTTGATAATTTGGAGAATAATACTTTCATTGATTAGGAGACCTCTTCTAAAAGGCCCAATGTATTTTTTTTTCAAGGTGATTGGGTGATCTATTATTAATTAATTGGGCCCCTGTTAAATATTTTCCTAGATAAAAATCAACAAAATCAAATGGTTTTAACCATATTATATTTTTTTTACTACATTTTATGAGAATTTTCAGGTTTCCAGCATAATCTTCTTAGACACACCTGTATGAACTGGATTCTGGTACTCAAAAAGCTTGAAAGGTTCCACAACTGGAAACACACAATCAGCAAAAACAAGTTTACAATTTTCTTAGAAAGGTAAGGAAGCAAAGACCTATTGGGGCGATGAAAAAACATGTGGAATTTATGGGGCCCATTTCTCACCAAGGTCCAACTATGATATATAGAGCAAACGATCAAAGTACCAAATGCCCATGCAATCAAAATTTGGATAGCTTCAAATGAAGAATATAATCATTCTCATCACCAGTTTTGAATTGTGGTGTTAGCAGTGGTTGATTGATCACCCAGATTTCCTCTCAAATCCTCTTTACATTGGTGGTGATTCCTATTCTAGCAGGACAATTCCAGTCATCGTGCAAGATATATCAGATGGTAATTAATCCTTCAATCCAATCTCTTTTATCAAATGTTTGATCAAATTTGTGTTTCTTTCTAGGTTGGTAATATCTTATTTGTTTCCATTTATGATTTATGCCCTTCCTTATGTGAAATTGATTAACTTAAACATTAAGTAGTGAAGAAGGGAGTGATCATTTAATTAAATCAAAACAGAAGTTACTTTCTCCATTTTATGAAACCTTTAGCTCCATGGATATTGAAATTAATTACTAGAATTTGTTGAAACTGTTTTCACTACTCAAAGATCACATATTTCTTAATTAATTTTTTGAAATTTAGTGGATTTGTTGTAGAGAAATTGATCCAAGAACAATATATGAAGAAAAGTAAAGTTAGATGTAATCACATACAAAGCACAGAGATTTTTATGTGCACATACCTCAAGATTGAGGTACGTCTACATATCACATTGATTCTACTATGAAGAGAAAATTTGCAGTTACAAATTACATCTTGTCACTGAAAATAGGCCCAAGGAAACTTAACTTGGATTTTACATAATATCAGTGAAATTACAAAAATAACCTTGGGAAAATTTCTTTCAAGGGCTTTACATCCGAACCTCACAACAATTGGTAATCGCATATACGACTATTCATCATTCCAGGGAACTCAATCACTAGCTTAGGCATGAAACATATAGAAACAAATAAATTCACCTTCGTGATTAATAAACAAAATGCCATCTTCATCAAGAATTATGGGGTTTCCCCGCTAAAAAGAATTAATGCCTTTTTGAGCATATCATGAGGTTTTTGTCATCTAAAGTCTTTTGAAGTTTTCATGGTATTACAGGAATCAAAGCTGGGCACAAACCAATCATCAACCTTAAGGTATGTATGTGATGCTTATAAACAAATATCATAACAGAGGAGGTCAACATATTATACTTCAAAGCATAAAATTTATCCATCTTTGGTAGATGTTGCTCATACCATAACAGATCTTTACTTACAATTCTATTATCAAAAATATATTAGGGTTTAGTTGATAATTGTAGTGATTTGCATTTACAGTCTACTTCGGACATTAATTTTTGTTGGGCTGGGTCCACCTCATGTGGGCCACCCAAGAGAAATATGGGCAAAAGCCCATTCAACTTAAAAATTAAAAAGAAAAGGGGCAGATTCTTTAGTTGGAGCTGTTGTTTTTGGGTTACAAAAAGGATAAAAGAAAAGAGCAAGATTGAAAGAAAGATAAAAGAAAATGGGTGGACTTTGGAGAGTTAAGGAAAGAAGATTAAAGGGCAAACTTTATTCGATTTGGCTCAAATTTGATATGGAGAATCTTTGCAACAATCTGTACAACCTTATCGATTTATATTTTCAGATTAGCTTCTCTTTTCATCTCTATTGACAGATTTCATTGGTGAGACCTAAATTTTTCTTTTTTTTTGTTTTCCTATGGAATCTATCTTTATTAGATGATGTTTATTGTATTGTTGAACCAAGAATAGGTATTCTTGATGATGATTGTAGCCTTGTGAGCCTCTAGATTGATCTTGAGAAAACTTTGGTGTAACCCATTATTGTTGATAGTGGAAGATTTTGGTGTGGACTACCGAGACAAGTCCCGTGGTTTTTACCTTCACTTTGAAGGGTTTTCCACGCTAACAATCTTGTGTTGCTTATAATTGTTTATTTTACTTAGTTGAATTATCTTGCACTTAGATTGACATTATTCGGTATAATGGTGGTGTTGATATTGGTTGGATATTTTTAGTCCATTTTTGTCAGTCAAAGAGGGAAAGGGTTTAATTTTTCGTTGTGATTATATTACACATTGTATGATAGTTTTCCCAACAATTTTTCACACATTTTGGAGCCCCAATGCTCGTTTGCATCTCCGAAATGAAAAGAGATGACCGGAGATAAGAGCTCACTTGTTGAGAATTAAAAAAAAAATTATCCTTCCACCATCCCCCATTCCCGGGCTCGAGTGTAGGGTATCTCTCTATCTCTCTCTGTGACGCTCACACACACCCACACTTACATGTACCATGCCTCCATTTTGTTGCAGACTTGTGGTTATGTCCTCTCCTATTACTGGGCAAGAGAAGGAAGCATTCAAAAAGTCACTTAACATATGTAAGATATGAAAATTTCATTTAAATAACAACAACAAATAACTCATTAGAATAATGTTTATGGTGATGAATAGGGGACAATACCAAAATGGATCAGGTGCAATTGTGATATACCTTATGTACATGATGTCATATATGCTTTAAAAAAAACAAATTTTCTTTTCCCAAATTTGATGGCTTAGAGTTGTTAAAATTCTCCCATCCTTCATTAATTTGATAGTTTTGTCTTGTCGAAAAAAATTCGAAAAATGAAAAATTCGACGCTAATTTGATCTCTTGGACTAGGAATATGTTGTTTGCCAAAGACTAGGATTCATGGGACTAGGGCTTTAGGCCCACGTTTTTAGATGTAGTATCCTTGAGACTAGGAGTCTAGGGCTAGGGATGAGACATTGTTGGCCTTGGGATGTTTTCAACAAAATTATGTTGATCTTTGATCACAACAAATTTGAGGAAAAATAATAGAATATTAGATGTAAATCATTGTAATAAGGTGTATGTCATACACCATAGGGACATGGAAGTGGTACCACTGTAGCTATCCATTTTCAAAGCTTTCCATAAATCTTTGAAAGAAAATTTGTTTTTTTTTTTCTATGGCATGAAAATTATTTTGCTCACAGAAATCCAGGATCCACCAATCACATGTAGTCACATGTATTGAATGGCATTCTTAATTTACAAAAGTACCCTTGTTAGTTACAATACTACCCTTGTATACTTGACACTGCAAACACTGAGGAGTCTGACAAAAAACGACTTGGTGGGAGTTCGGCTAAAGTTAGTCGCACTAATATTAAATTGACTTTTCCAATCTCAATGGAAAACGACAAAATTATTACAGTTGACATTGATGGAAAAACACAAATTTCTTATGGAGCAATACAGCTTCATCAAGAAGTATAAATCTTGAACATTTTTTTTAAGATTATAAATTGCCATTAAATTTGATGATTGGAGATTACTATTATCTTTTCTCTTTTCTTTGGGTTCTTCTTGAAGTATTATCTTGGTTTCGAGCATGATGACATACCACCCTCAGAACAGTACGAACTTTAGATGATGAGGAGATGAACAGCCCAGATCTAATGAAAATAATAACATGCTCAATTGTTCCTTCTCTTTAAGAATATTTAACATTCTCTTTCAAATCAAACTATTTTTTCTTTCCCTATAAATTTACTAGAAGGTGGCATGCGCGAGCGCACATGTATCAAAAGAGCTTATCTGTAATTTGAAACAATATTTTCAGGGTGTGTGACCATTAGATAGTAATACGGATATTTTTATAATTTTGAAGACTAATTACCCATGTGATTTTAGGGATGTGTGATGCAATTTAATTGATTTTTGACCAAAATAACTCTGATTATATTAAATGTAAAAGTTAAGGTACTAGTATTTTTGCTATCCAAATTTTAGTGTCCAACCACTTCTACTCCGCCTTCTCTCATTATATTAGTAAAGAAATATATATACGAGTGAATTACTATTTTGTGAGCTGAAATTGAGTTATTTATGATTCCGGCCACTTATCATTTAATTACCAAAACGTGAACAATCACATTTTCATTTAAAAAATTCGGAGCGAAGTTACTATTTTGCAGGTTTAAAATGACATTTCGTAGGTTCAAAGTAAAATTGTCATGTTTAACCTACGGAATTAGTCATTTTAAAAACTTCCGAATTTGTTATCGTTCATGTTTTGGTAATTAATATGAATAGTGAGCCAAAATTGTAAATTCTTCAAAAGTTGATCACTTCTTCATAAATCTCTCTCCATAAAGCCCACATATATATGACGTCGAAGTTTTAGATTGGCACTACTACAACCCATTTTACTAGTGGTCATTAGCATAGAGATCATCCTCATAAAAAATCAGCGCATTCCGAAACTTGTAATCCAGTTAAAAGTGATTTACAATTGAAAGAATTGTAGACCATCCATTTTTATTATTAATTTGTAAACCACTTTTGATAGGGTTAAAAGTTTCGTACTGGACTATTTTTTGTGGTGTAGAGAATTTAGATCGACTAAAATTGTGTTCTAAGCTGATCATCCAAGATATTGGAGTTAGAATATATAATTTATATGTTAAGAGAAAATATTGGTGTGGTAAAAACAAAAAAACACATCGACATAACATAGCTTATGATGTGATTATATAAGTATATATAAATAAACGGTGTGATTATAAAACTTCATTAAAAATTTCTCTTATGAAGTCATTTCATAATAGATGGTCAGTCACTGTATTGTAAATTTGGGGTAGGTGTATTGGCAACTGTGTAATATTTAATACATAGCTTGAATCTTTTAAATATTTTAATGTATTTCCCACATCATTTATTTGAAAGATAGCTTTTTTAATTTAAGGTATTACAAAAAAAATCAAATTTTAAGGTATTACAAAAAAATTATATTTAAATAAAAATATAGAATATAGAATGCTGTAAATAACATGATGAGAGTTTTCTAATTGCATTAGTTTGTATCGTGCCACAATTTTGTGATAGAAAATTAAAAAAATTGTAGAAGGTAGTGCATCCTTTTTCAATGATTGACCCATGGCTTCACGTTTTGATATTTTTATTTTGACTGGATTCTATACATTAAAGACAAGATCAATAATTAACTAATTCTAGTTGAGTCACAACTAGAAAGATTCTTGTCGAAGTTTTAAAAGAAACCTTGATGGATAAGAATCCCACTAAAAGAAGAACTTTAGGTCCTTTCCTTTCATCTATTTAAGTGGAATGATACTCCTATCATACAATTAATCAGAAAATCATAGATCATTGAAGACATTAATACTCTAAAGCCATTCCAAAGTCCAAACTGTATGTGTGTGTGTGTGTGTGTGTGTGTGAGAGAGAGAGAGAGAGAGATGTGTGTCTAGCATCAAGGAAAAGGGTGAATCAAGTTGATTAAAATGTTTCGGGTATTGAAATTTCATTATGTGAAAAACTAAAAAATTCGATGGAAAAAATTAATAGGCCAAGGCCCACGAATTTTAAAAACTAAAATTTGATTGTCTAGGACAGTCAAAATTCTAGATATTCCTAGATTAGATGGCTTAGAACTATCGAATTTCTCCCATCCTTCATTAATTTGACAGTTTCGACTCGTAAAAAAAAAAGTTTGACAATGACAAATTTGACGTCTATTCAACCCCATTGTCCGTCGAATTTTATGGAAGTTGACTGCTCAAGATTGTCAAATTTAGGCCTTTTTTCACATTGTGCTTATTAAAAGGTTTTTCTATTGCCCGGTTAATTGACTCAATAGCACAAGGAATCCTTTCCTCAACTTTTAAATTGAGGTTTACATGTTAGAAAAATTCTTCAAGATACGTATTCTAATCAATCTTGTTAGTATTGTAAAGAGTGAAAATAAATTTATGTAGAATTGATTTTCTATGGTCTTACAATTTTAAAGATGCTCCAACTTGTAGAGATGTTCAAAGAGATTTGCAATAAGTGATTGGATTGGTGAGAATAAGCTGATGGCCTTCCCATTGATCAAGAAAAATGAAATTTTGGCAGTTTATAATATGTTTGCAAATAGCGATTATCCAGATTGGCAAGCAAAGATGTTAATAGATGGAATTCAATTTGTTTTTTTTCCCTTTCTAAAATAGGTATTTTAGCTACTCGAAGTCATCGGAACTGTTTCCATCTCCAAGTCGTTGGAACATGATTTCGAAACTTATCCGAGATCGAGACGTATCGCTCGAGTTGTCTCGCTATCAGGCATGAGCGAGACAGACGGACAAGTCAATTTTTCGAACAAAATATATAAACCTCACATTAATTATTTATTTATTTTTGAACGAGACGCCTCAATTGCATCGGGAAACTCGCCAGAGACGACTCTATATCTGACATGGACGAGGCGAGACACGAAACCGAGTTTTAAAACCATGCGTTGGAATTATTACTCCAAATATCAATTAATAATACTATTATGTAACATGACCTATTATATTATTGTACTCCCTAGTGCTAATATCTAGGTACCCAACATACAAAATCTTATTTTAGAAATTAATTCAGCTTGGATAACCTCTTTTGCATGCCCCAAAGAGTGGAAACAGGCATAGAGCACGTCACAGATTTTCGAAGCTCGTGAACCTAATTTATGAGGGGATCAATTAAAGTTAATAGTCTTTGTCTCTTTGTAACATTTATTAGTGGAGGATTAGAAAAATAGGAAAAAGGGAAATTGTTGGTCTCAATGATTTGAGTTCATTGTTTTAACGGGATGAGGGGTCATTATGAATGAAAGATTTTAACAGAAAGAAAAAGAAGAAATATATATATACATATATATATGGGAAATGTTTAGCAACAAACATTTGGCAAAACATTTTTCAAAACATGGGTTAGAGGTTTTGGAATGGGCTGATTTTTTGTGAGGATGATCTCTACGGTGAGGAGATCATCATCACAAAAAATCAGCCCATTCCAAAACTTCTAACCCCATAAAAAATGATTTACAAAAAATGGACGGTTCACGATTTTTCAACTTGTAACTGGGGCTAGAAGTTTTAGAATGGGCTGATTTTTGGTGAGGATGATCTCCTCACCGTAGAGATCATCCTCACAAAAAATCAGCCCATTCCAAAACCTTTAACCCATGTTTTGAAAAATGTTTTGCCAAAATGTTTGTTGCTGAACGAACCCTATATATACTCTTTCTATCAGTGGGATGCTATCATGGTTTGAAATATGAGTCAGGATCCATATACACATAAAGCTATTCATATCTGCACAAATCACATCCTTCCTCAGATTAAATATGGATTCAACGGTCACGATTTAAGACTTTCTAAAACAGAGCAACATGCTCTATTTCATTACTTAAAATTTTCAGTATTTGATTATTCCTCCCAGTGTGAGCCATAAACGAAACAAAATCCAGACCTTTCTTCACTCGTCTTATACACTAAACGAAATCAACTTCGCATTTTCCATCAATCTCCTAAACCACACAACAACAACCCCTCCTCTTCTTCCTCCGTTTTTCCTCTTCCCATCCACTTTCATGCCTAATCATGATTTTTTAATTTATTGTGTGTTTGGGATGTTTTTTAATGCTTGAAATAAGGGTTGCAATTCCAATCAATGTGGATGAATTAGTTTTTATTTATTTATTACATTAATGATGGTAAAGAATTAGATTTTAATACTTGGTGTTTCAATTCCATGGACATATTTTATTTCACCGTTTTTGTTTTTTAACAATGGATACTATATTTTTCTCAAGGCTTGGATCTTATTGTGTGTTTTCCTCTTAACGTTTAACTACTCCATAGCTATATCTTCACTATTGTTAGCTTACACGATTGAAGTGCAAGAAACAATGTTTCATTAGGATTTCAGCAAGCTTATCCATAAGTTAATTAAGTACAGAATTAATAATCCAAATGGAAGAATTCCATGGGATTTACTCAATGAATAAATGAAAAATCGAAGGAAATCGATGGCTGTTGGTTGCTAGCTGCTGTAAGCGAGAGAACGAGTTCAGCTTGAAGAAAATAGCTCGGGCAACAAATGAAAAAGACGACCTCGTATTTATGACATGGGGAGGTAATAGCAAATATCGAAAATATTAAGTGAAGAAATAACTCACGAGCTATTTAACACAGAGAGATAATAGTAGATATCAAAATTAAGTGAAGAAATAACTTACGTGCTGTATTTTAAAAAGTGCAAAATCGCAACTGTTGAATTTATGTTTAATCTGACGAAGGATGTGATTTGTGCCGATAAGAGTAGTTTTATGTGTATACGAATCCTAACCCTTGAAATATTGTCACAAGTCATCTCTTTATCATTTTTAAACGAGGGAAAGAGAGATTCAATGTGAAACATCTTCGGATTAACTTGTCTGATTTTAAGGATGACTCGTCTAATATTTTGAAAATATGCTCAAGCAAATGCAACTCCTACTACACTAATTTTTGGAAAAAACTTTGATGCTGGTAGACCCCTTCAAAATCTTGAAGGAACCGTCTCCATTGGATTACAAGTGGCATTTCCAAGGAGGAATTCCAAATTTTGGTAAAAGTATAGGGGTGTGAAATAAATTCAAAATGCCACGTGTCTTGTAACAAGGAGGGTTCCTTTAAAATTTTGAAATGGCCTATCTACTTCAAAGTCGGTCTCCTAATTTGTAGTATTTTTTTATTATAAATAAATATCTAATTTTTTGAAAATTTAAAATTTTATTGTTTTAGAAAAATATGATATTTTGATTAAAGCATCTATTAGTATTAATCCACCGTATTTTATAAAAAAATTATAAATATTTGAAAATTATAACTGAATTAATTGATCCATCTAATTCAAGATGAGATGACTCAGAGGCAAGATATGAGTTTTAAAATCGTCGATGCTAGGGGTGTAACTTGGTTCGGTTCAAGGGAAAATTGGAATCGAACCAACATAGGTCAGTCCCACTAAATTAGAATTGGAATCGAACCGAATTTTCATTAGAACCGAACAAAACAAAATGGAATTAAAGTTGGTTTTGTTTAATTCTATGGGTTGCTAATTATTGAAAATTGGATACTGATTTCTATGAGAAGAGAGAAGAAGTTTGAAAAAAATTCTGACTTCGAAATTTGATCCAATAGAAAATACTTAATTGTAAATTGAAGACTGAGGCATTCATGAAGCACTATCTTAAAGCAAATTTCACCTCTGCTACGGTACCACAGTTTATAAGCGTTCGCTGTCTATGAAACAATAATTCATGTTCAATGATGGTACTCTAATTAGAACGTAACTTCGAACTTGACAAAATTGTGTGCTCTCACAATACAGTAAATATATAGTAATAACGATTAAACAATGAGAATTCAAGAGGAGGAGATCAAATAATTGTATATTAAAATCGACTAAGCAAAGTGTTTAAATAAAGAGAGGAAGTGACTGTTCAAATAATCACAAACCTCTTCGTTATGTATTAGTTCAGAATAAAAAAAGTAAGTAACTGTTCACCTACGTGAGGTTTAAATCTAAAATTTGCACCCCCTACGTGCATGCATTAAGGTTTTTAGATTAGTGGATTTAAATCCCAATTGGAACATTGAGTTTTATTCTTAGCTCTCGCGTGTGTGCGTAAATATGTCTACTACCTCTATCAACTTTAAAACTAATAAAAGTAAACTAGTTAAGAGTTGCAAATCAATTCTACTCCTAGTCAATGTGGGATTAAAATTACACAAGATAAAAAACAACACTAACAACTAAAACAAAAAACATAAAGTATAAAGTAAAAAGTGGGATTATGTTTTTACCCTAAGGTTAATATCCAATGAATATTAATGGACTTTAAAATTCAACCCTAAAATTTCAACACCAATATCCTATAAAGTTGCTTGGAAGCAATGCATTTATAACAAAAAATAAATAATAAAAATAAAATTTCATAATTCATATAATAAATCACTAATCTTTCCATAAAAATGTCATTGACCTATTCTTAAAAAAAATCAGTAGTCTATGTCCTAACTCTTAAATAATTCATAATAAATCCATATATTTATATTTATTCTAAAGAGGTTCAGTTCTCAGTTTGATTCAGTTCTATACAAGCTTTGAACTGAGAACTGAACCAAATTAATTGTTTATCCACTTTCTTAACCCTAAACCGATCTGCAACTTGTTCTAAATAGAAAAAACCAACCTAAAGCTATCGGTTTGGTTTGGTTCCCGAATAGAATCAACCCAAGTTGTACCCCTAACGGATGCCATGGGATGTAGAGCCCAAAGTTGTAAGAACTTCCAAAAAAAACTTATAAGGTTTTTTTTTTCATCGAACAATTAATTTGGAACTTCCATAGCCGTCTATTTTGAAAGCTTTTGATAAACCTTAAAAAATGTTTTGAATTTTTTCTTCAAAACATTCTAATTTAGGCCTTGGAGGTTGGAATCAATGTGGACCCCACAAGCCTTAGTAAGGGTGAGAGTGTGACTAAATTATGTATTAAATTCACTTTTTCAATCTCAATAGACAGCATCAAAATTACAATTGAGAATTGATATTGGTGGAAAACACAAATTTCCTTGGGATCAGTAAGTCTTCGTCAATTTCACTAGGAATTCCTATAAAACTTCTCATCATCGGGGCTCAAAGTTAGTTTAAGATTATAAATTTCTTATTAAATTTGATGATTGGGTTCTTTTTGGGGTAGCCTATGGTGTTTAGTTAGGTGTAAATTAGAAATATCCCCCTTCATTTTGAACATGACTACAGGCCACCCTCGGAACACTACAGCTTAGATTTGATATTTAAAAAACATTTTTATCTTAAAAAAATAAAAAATAATAAAAATCCAGACAAATGAGCTTGAGATGAATGAAGACATGAAATGCCCATATCTAATCTTCAAGTTAATTGAGTGACAATATAACTGATTTGTTATGATAAAATATTGGTATGGCAGTAAAGGTTGTAAAAACAAAAACAAACAACATAAGGAATCAGAATCAGAATCAGAATCAAATAAATGGTGCAGTAGGTTCGTCCTAAAAAAAATGGTGCATGTGATTATATAAATTTAAAAAAAATTAAAAATTTCTCTTATGATATGATTTTATAATAGGTTAGGTGTGGTAACATTGCAATATTTAAAACACGCGCGGTTAGAATTATTTAAGTATTTTGATATTATTCCAATTGATCTATGCTTTGATCATTTTTTTATCTTTATATTTTATATTTTATACAACTGGGAAGAACAAAATTATTATTTTATGGTAGTAAATTCTCATAAATCAAAAAATAACATTAAATACTTGAATAATAATTAAAAACTATATTTTAGAGGTTTTTGAAAAATATGTTTTAATAGATCTGAACCCTAATCTGAAGAAAACCCGAAATTTTTGGGTTAGGTCTGTTTTGTTTGAGGTTGTGTATAAAAACCTAGATCGAAACCAAATCTGAAAAATTGGTTTGGGTAAGCCCTAATGTACACCTCTACCTTCAGTGCACAACTAGGAATTCGGGTACTCGGTCAACAACCACTATGTGAAAATTGACAATTTTGACAAGAAAATTCAATGGCCCAAAGTCCACAAATTTTAGAAAGCAAATTTTGACGGCCTATGGCCGTTGAAATTTTTGATGATCCCCAATTCAACAGCTTAGAGCCATCTGATCGGTTGTAAAGCTTGCAATAGAGATGCAGAGATTAAGATGTGAATTAAGACTTTGGGCAAGTCGAATTCGTTCCACAGGGACAATGAAGATTCAAAGATTCATTCGGTTAGAAGTCCAAAACAGAATTGGAAAACAGATTTTTCTTAAAAACAAAACAGATTTGTTGCATAAATGAAATGGAAATTAACTTGCAATTTGAAATAAAAACAGAAAGTAGAGATTGAAGATATAAGAAAGGAGGTTTAGAGAAATCAAATCAGCTTTTGCAAACTATCCATAATGTAGATCAATTCCAAGAATAACTCAATCCATGTAGCAAGTCATTGCTCATGGATCGGAAGGTGGAGCGGTTTAATTATTAAAGGTAACCAAGAGACATTCATGAAAATTCAGATTTAATTGAGATTGCCTAGCTTATATTCAGATTCTTCACAAAGCATAGCCGTTCTTGAGCTTATCTAAGTAATGGCTATCAAAGTTTGAATAAAAATATAAGTAGATCATCTAATCAAAGTAGAATTTCTAGAATAGTAAACATGTAAGCAAAATAAGGAATTAAAACTACATTAGAGGGATAAACTTGCTTCGGCATCATTGATCTCTCTAAAGAGGATCTAGCCGATCATCGCAAGGATCATATTGCACAATACTAAAAAGCAAAGAGAAGATGGGAGAAGAAGATGAAGATGCAACTTGATTCCTTCTTGAATGGATCTCTCAAAAGAGTTACAATAGAGCCAATGGCTTACTCTTGATGTTCTCACTACTCTCAAGATCTCACCAAAAGGAAAAATTATAGAAAATTAAAAGAAGAAAAAATCAAAACTTATGGAAACAAGAGAAGAAGAGAAGAGCCCCAATTTATAACATTTGTATTCGGGTAATCGGGTCAACTTTTCGGATGATTTGCTTCGAACTACCCAATCAGTTACAACCACCGAAGCTTCTAGAAGTTTCTGTAAAAATCTCGAAGACAAATTCTCGAGATGACCGCGGCGCGGTCATGCCTAGCCGCGGCGCGGTGACGTGGCGCCCAAATCGACCGAGATTTTTCTGGAAACTTCCCTTCGACTCGTGTATTGTAACCGTAATTGTTTCGCGATTTGTTGGCTTCCACGTGCGCTACAATTAACACTAATATATCATTAACTTTATTAATTTGGATAAATAAATAATTTTGCAATTATTTAAAGGAACTAACATTTATGCAATGGTAATCTTAATGCAATTACGGTCCCAAAATCGAATAATTGGGACCTTATCACACCCCCAAACCTCAATTTTGCTAGTCCCGAGCAAAACTTAAATGTAAACAACTCCTCTTTCGTGAGGTTCCCGACTGCATTTAGCTTATGCAGTAAGCCCTTAAACCCCTAGGTTACCCCTAGTGGACGAGTTTGACTCGTGAGGGTTTGCAGTGAATATACCCACAAAATTCTAACATTTTAAAAGATAACAACTTCAAAATTATTGTATATAATGCCTCACACCAATTTTCAGAATCCAGTCAAAGGTCTATTTGAGTAAAAATTCTTTTTATTCCTCATTTTCAGAAATATCTTGAGTGTGTGCACAAATTTTTCTGATTGTAACATAAATTTTTCGGAACAAGGTTTCCCTTCTTAACTACTAAAATGTATGGGTCTGCCTAAATTCTAACTCGAAACTGAGCCTCCTGTCTGGGATTGTGAGAAGTATGGATGTTCACTTTAATACCTCTAAGGGGTTTTATCTGTGATATTCCAGTGTACTCACGTTTTTACCATTGACGGCTTTCACCCTACTGAACTATTTTGGTCCCATTGGACTCTTTTTACAATTTGCACTTTTTCAGTTCTAACCTTCACATCTTTCTGCTTTTCTTTTCAAATTTTCACGCTTTATCATTTTTCTGATATTCTTTTTTTCAAAAAGCAGGTAGCCCTTTTCAAGGTACCCAGTCTAATCCTATGGTTGCTGTCTTCAAAAATATCAACTACAGTTCTGTTTTTCTTCTATTCAGCCAACCAAAGGACAAGGAGGTCAAAGTTCATTATTTTTCAAGCTTTCCCTCTCATTCTAGACAGTGAAGAAGACAACTCTTAATCCAAAATAACTTTTTCACTACAATCAGAAGTGACGTGAATTTTGTTTTTCAAAATATCTTATTTTTGAGGAATAAGAATTTATAAACAAATTGGACATGAGCTTAGTTTTAAAAATTTGTATGATGACAGTACATATAAACATTTTGATGAAGGTATTTTTGAAAAATGTACCGAAAACAATGTAAAATTAATTTTTTTTTAATTGAAATGTGCTATCCACACCCCCAAACCTAAATTTAACATTGTCCTCAATGATTAAAGAGTAGAGGTTTAGAGTACACCTGAAGGCGGATGTCATTACGTTGTAAAAGTTGTAGGTACAACCAAAAGAAGTGTTCCACACAAGGTGTAAAAGTGAAAAGCACACTACACAGGGTGTACACGTGAAAGAAAGTGAGTAAATGCAAAAAGAATTGAAAAATAAATCCTACATGGTCATGCAAAAATATGTACAGAAATCAAGGGTTGCCTCCCGAAGTAGCGCTAAGTTTAATGTCTTCAGCCAGACCTAGAACTGGAGTTAATCCTGGTACACAGGATTACTCAGAAATGAATCTTTTTCGGATGAATGAGGGAGAGTCTGAAATGGCTTCAGCCTTTGGCCATTGACTTGGAAGATATTTCCATTGGCTGGATTGAGTACCTCGATGTTTCCATGAGGGTGAATATTGTGGATCAAAAATGGTCCAGTCCAACGAGACTTTAATTTCCCTGGAAATAAATGAAGGCGAGAGTTATACAAAAGCACTTTCTGGCCTACGTGGAAAGATTTTCTCTGAATGTGCCTATCATGCCAGATTTTCGTTCGATCTTTGTAAAGTTTTGCGCTATCGTAAGCATCATTCCTTAATTCTTCCAACTCAGTGAGTTGGAGTTTTCTAAGCTCGCCGGCTTTCGCTAGATCAAAATTTAAATGTTTGATCGCCCAATAAGCTCGATGCTCCAGTTCGACTGGCAAATGACAGGCTCTACCAAAGATTAACCGATAAGGGGACATTCCTATTGGAGTTTTGAACGCTGTTCTGTAAGCCCACAAGGCATCAGATAATCGTAAGGACCAATCTTTACGAGTCGGATGGACGGTTTTTTCAAGAATGGTTTTGATCTCACGATTAGAAATTTCGACCTGCCCACTGGTTTGTGGGTGATACGGAGTAGCTACCTTATGAGTTATTGAATATTTGCGCATCAAGCTTTCGAAAACTCGGTTACAGAAATGTTTCCCTCCATCACTAATGATAGCACGAGGGGTACCAAATCGGGCAAACACTGTGTTTTTGAGAAATTGAACAACAACCTTATGATCATTTGTTCGACAAGCTGTGGCTTCAACCCATTTTGACACATAGTCGACTGCAACTAAAATGTATTGGAATCCGTGTGAAATGGGGAAAGGACCCATGAAGTCAATGCCCCAAACATCGAAGATTTCGATGATTAAAATTGGTTGTTGGGGCATCTCATTTCTTCGACTGATTTTTCCTAGACGTTGACATCTATCACAAGATTTAGCAAAGAGATGAGCGTCACGAAAGATTGTGGGCCAATAAAAACCACACTGTAGGATTTTAGCTGCTGTTTTCTTTCCTCCAAAATGCCCACCACAAGCATGATTGTGGCAGAACTCGAGAATACCACTTTGTTCTCTCTCATCAATACACCGACGAATTATCTGGTCTGGACAGTATTTGAATAAATACGGATCATCCCAGAAGAACCATTTGGCTTGGGCGAGGAAGCGCATACGATTTTGTTTACTCCAAGAGGTGGGAGTTTGACCTGTCACCAAGTAGTTGACAATGTCAGCGTACCAAGGTGTGTCAGAAATAGAAACTGCCATGATTTGCTCGTCAGGAAAATTTTCAGAAATCGGAAGAGAGTCAGAGAGAGTTTCAACTACTAGCCTAGATAGGTGGTCTGCAACCACATTCTCGCATCCCTTTTTGTCTCGAATTTCGAGATCAAACTCTTGAAGAAGAAGGATCCATCGTATCAACCTCGCTTTTGCATCCTTCTTGGCAAGAAGGTATTTCAGCGCTGCGTGGTCAGTGAAAATGACTACTTTGGACCCTATAAGATAGGAACGGAATTTATCTAAGGCAAAAACTACTGCTAGTAGTTCCTTTTCCGTGGTGGAAAATATTGAGCTGGGCATCATTAAGCGTCTTGCTGGCATACTGGATGACATGGGGGAGTTTGTCAACTCGTTGCCCCAATACAGCACCTATAGCGTAATCGGATGCATCGCACATCACCTCAAATGGGAGATCCCAATTGGGTGGTTGGATAATAGGTGCTGAGGTCAACTCAGTTTTCAGTTTCTCAAAGGCGGATAAGCAAGCGGTAGAAAACTCGAAAGAAATGTCCTTGGCTAACAGATCACACAGGGGTTTTGAAATTTTTCCGAAGTCTTTGATGAACCTTCTGTAAAACCCTGCGTGCCCTAGGAACGAACGAACTTCTTTCACAGTTCTAGGTGGAGGGAGGTTTGCGATGAGATCGACTTTGGCTTTATCTACCTCAATTCCTTTGTGGGAAATAATGTGCCCTAGAACTATCCCAGAGGTAACCATGAAGTAACACTTTTCCCAATTTAGCACGAGGTGCTTCTCTCGACATCTTTTCAAAACTAGCTTTAAATGATTCAAACAGTCATCAAAACTCGACCCAAATACAGAAAAATCGTCCATGAAGAGTTCAAGAAAGTCTTCGACCATATCAGAAAATATACTCAACATGCACCTTTGAAAGGTGGCAGGAGCATTACATAGCCCAAAGGGCATACGTCGATAAGCGAAGGTCCCAAATGGACAAGTAAACGTTGTCTTTTCTTGATCTTCAGGAGCAATTGGGATTTGGTTGTATCCCGAATATCCATCAAGAAAACAGTAATAAGCATGACCGGCTAAACGTTCAAGCATCTGATCGATGAATGGAAGAGGGAAGTGATCCTTACGTGTCATCGTATTCAGTTTTCGGTAGTCTATACACACTCTCCATCCGGTTTGGACTCGAGTAGGTATGAGTTCATTATCCTGATTTGTCACAACTGTGACACCTGACTTTTTAGGGACAACCTGAACTGGACTAACCCATTTACTATCCGAGATGGGGTATATAATACCCGCATCTAAAAGTTTGATGACTTCTTTTCGGACGACCTCTTGTAACACCGGATTGAGTCGCCTCTGTGGTTCTCTCGATGGTTTGAAATTTTCCTCAAGATGAATTTGATGCATGACCACAGAAGGACTGATGCCTTTGATATCAGCTATGGTCCATCCAATAGCTTCTCGATTTTCGCGCAGAACGTCAAGTAACCGATTTTCTTGTGATTTTTCTAGAGTAGGGGAGATAATGACAGGAAAGGTTTCAGCATTACCCAAAAATGCGTATTTCAGCGTATCAGGCAATTGCTTTAACTCGAGCTTTGGAATTTCTTCCACTATTGGAGATGACGAGAGAGAGGACAGACTCTGAATTTTTGGCTGCCAATCCGTCATAGGGACAGATTCAAGAAGAGAGTTCACCTCCCGGATGGATTTCTCAGTATCGAACTCAAGGCCGAATTGGCCAAAATACTCTTCTAGCGGATCCTTGTTCTCCACTTTCTCAAAAGTGCTACTGACTAGGGTGTCGATCATGTTGACTTCTTCCAAATCATCCATGTCAGTAGATTGAAACTTATTTTGGAAGACATTCATTTTGACCTTCATGTCCCCAAATGATAGGGTCATGATACCATTGCGACACTTGATGACTGCATCGGAAGTGGCTAAGAAGGGTCTTCCTAAGATGACTGGAACATGAGAATTTGGGTTAATGACAGGTTCAGTGTCAAGAACCACGAAGTCAGCAGGAAAGTAGAAATCCTTCACTTTGATAATCACATCCTCCACTATTCCCTTGGGAATCTTCACCGATCTATCTGCTAGACTCAGAGTGATATCCGTAGGTTTAAGTTCACCTAAACCTAATTGCTGGTAGACTGAGAAAGGAAGAAGATTCACACTAGCCCAAGATCTAATAGACATTTCTCAATCATCGTTTCTCCAATGTGCACAGAAATTGTAGGACAGCCTGGGTCCTTGAATTTAGGAACAATTGTCTGCTGAATCAGACAGGAAGACTGGGCTGTCATCATAGCCTCTCTTGGCACATGAGTTTTTCGCTTCACTGTGGTGAGATCTTTGAGAAACTTGGCATATGAGGGAATTTGACGAATTGCGTCAAGGAAGGGAATATTTATTTGAACATTTTTGAATACTTCTAGAATTCCTTTCAATTGTTTTCCCTTTTTGTTGTCTAGAAGTCTATGAGGGAACGGAGCTTTGGGAATGATTACTCGACTTTCGAGAGGAGGAGGTGTTTCCTTAGACTGGTCTTCTTTTTCTGTGGAAGGTGCACTAGAGGTTGTTTCTTTGGATAGAACCTCCTCAGGCATTTCAACTTTATTGTCCACCAATTTACCAGATCGTAAGGTGTGGACGGCTTGGACAGAACTAGAGGGACCTGCCTGACTATTGATTTCATACTGTCCTCTTGGAACAGTTCCTGCTGGATTAGGCACAGTTTGACTGGGAAACTGGCCTTTGTTTTTCTCTCCTATGGATGAAGCTAACTGACCCATCTGAACCTCTAAATTTTTGATTGCTTGCGCAGTGACCTGGTTGGTCTGAGATTGGTTCTGGGTAGATTGGATTTGTTGATGTATGAGTTGTTGTTGTTGCTTTAAGATCTCAGCCATCATTGATTCCAATGCTGAGTTTGGTTGAGCAACAGGAGGAGAGTAATTGGTCATAGGGTCGACAACGATCGCCCGTTGATCAGAATTTTGAGGTGAAGAATAGGATGGCTGCGAAACCAAAGATAGGTTCGCACTGGCATGAGTTTGACGATTGAAATTTTTCTGAAACCCTGGAGGACCTCCTGATTGGATAGGTTCACTTTGTCGATAGGAGAAATTGGGGTGAAACCTATTATCGGAATGGTACGTCTGACTATAGGAGTTAGGAGTGGGTTTCCTATACGTGTTGTAATTTCCAACAGCATTGGCTTGCTCTGACTGCGAGAGAGTCAAGGTGGGACAATTCTCTGTAGAATGATTAAAATTCTCACACAGTTGACATGATGAAAATGTCTCTGTGGCAACTTGTAGAATTGGAGTGGCTTCGTGGAAATTGGATTTGACACTAAAAGCGTCGAACTTCTTATTGAGACTTTGTAAGCTACTCACAAGGCTATTCATGACACTCTTAAGTTCAGGATCAGACTTAACCTCATACATGCCCGGCTTCTTGACTCCTAAATCTCCTCTATCAAAATCCCCTATGTTTGTGCTCCAATTTCGAGCATTCTCAGCCAATTCGACTAAGAATTCATAAGCTTGATTAGGAGTTTGATTCATGAATTTACCCTGATGCATAGACTCGAGAAGAATACGCTGGGCTGTGGGGAGACCTCGATAAAAGAAATTAACTAATTGGGCTTTGTCTATCCCATGATGCGGACATTTGACAAGAAGGTCATTGAACCTTTCCCAAGTCTGGGAGAATTCTTCATCCGGTCTTCCCTTGAAGTTCCGAATGGCATTTTTGAATTGTTCCGTCTTCGCCATAGGAAGAATTTGGCCATGAATTTTCTCGACAACTCATCCCATGTAGTGATAGAGTTGGAGGACAAGGAATTTAACCAAGCCGCAGCATGGTCTTCGAGGGAAAGAGGAAATAACCTAAGCTTGACATTCTCATCGTCGAGGTGACCATTTTTGAATGTTTGGCATAAGGTCAAGAACTTATTGAGGTGATTGTACGGTTGTTCGCTTTCAAAACCGTGGAATTTGGGCAGCATATTGATGGTGGCTGCCCGAATTTCAAATTGTGCCACGTTAGCAGCAGGTAGAATTATACATGAGAGGGTTGGCAGTAATAGGTGCGAACAACTCATTGAGCGTTCGTTGATCCTCATGGATGTGATGAGGTGGAAGTGGATGTGGATCCATTTCTGGGACTGGTGGAGTGAGAACGGTGTTGCTTTCTCTTCTAACCTTAGGTAGAGGGTGAGACCTTGTGATCTCCGGATCAAATACAATTGGATTTTTCTGCGATCTCCTACCTAACATACACTACCAAATTGCACACAATAGGAGGGAGAAATTCACACGTGAGAACTGGGTGCCTAGTACTAGACAGCTCCTAACTGGTTCAAAGGATTAATCAAAGCCTCCAACCCAAATCTCTGAAATCGGAACAGCCAGTTTAATCTCCAGAGGAGAGGTGGCGCACAATGCTGAGCAAGGGCACTCTTAGATCACCTCTCGTCTTGAATAGACGTAGTCTATCCCCTGAATTCACGTAGAACTACAGGGCAAGATTGCGCTAGGCACTGTTCACGATCAAGAAGTGCAATTGGTGCAACTTTTGATTAACTTTGCTTAATGAGCTCGATGGAACCTAGAGTCCAGTCTAATCAAATTTTAATTAATTAATTTGCTGTAAATTTGATTTTCCTAGAAGGGCAAGAAATCGGTAATGAACTCCGATTCTTATCTTATGGTGCCATCCTCGTAAGGGTGCTCTTGTTACTAAGTGCAATCTAATGTGTACAAATTAGTCACTCAAAAGCAATACAGAAACTCACTAGCGAGTGATGCGTGAGTGTTTCGAAATTTACCTCCCGTTCTAGACGGGGGATGATCGAGTTGAGTCGACTCGGGCCACCAACACCAAACTTGGTGTACGAACCCGAGGGGCTGAGATAGTTTCGTCCCACTATCGTCCGTCCTTAATTCTATTACAATCCGAGCCCTCTCGGATACAATTAAAATTTAATACAAATTCAAGTTCCTAATACAAGTTGGTTTCTAAAAAAAAATAAAATGCAGAGAATTGAAAATTTCTGATCTTCTTGGTGATAGAACAAATTTAGTGGATAAAAATTCCACGTGTCGCCTTCCGTCAATTTCCGTCGAGTCCTTCACCTGAACAGAACAAAATTATTCAAATCAGAATACTAAGAAAAAAAAATATGACCATTACAATGTCCATGATGTCAGAAACTTGTCCAACAAAAATCAGCAGAAAATGTTGCCACGTCACCGCGGCGCACTAAGGGACAACCGCGGCGCGGTAAAATTTTGATGAAAATCGATTTTTCAAATTGGAAATAGTTTCTGATATGCTGAGGATTGTAATAAAATTTTTTTCAATTTTTTTTCTATTCGTTTGGCTTCTGTTTCAAGCAAAACACATTCGGTTCTGTTTCGGATACTTTCCGAATTGAAGAATGAATCAACTCGCTGTCCCCGGCAGCGGCGCCATTTTGATCGGTTGTAAAGCTTGCAATAGAGATGCAGAGATTAAGAGGTGAATTAAGACTTTGGGCAAGTCGAATTCGTTCCACAGGGACAATGAAGATTCAAAGATTCATTCGGTTAGAAGTCCAAAACAGAATTGGAAAACAGATTTTTCTTAAAAACAAAACAGATTTGTTGCATAAATGAAATGGAAATTAACTTGCAATTTGAAATAAAAACAGAAAGTAGAGATTGAAGATATAAGAAAGGAGGTTTAGAGAAATCAAATCAGCTTTTGCAAACTATCCATAATGTAGATCAATTCCAAGAATAACTCAATCCATGTAGCAAGTCATTGCTCATGGATCGGAAGGTGGAGCGGTTTAATTATTAAAGGTAACCAAGAGACATTCATGAAAATTCAGATTTAATTGAGATTGCCTAGCTTATATTCAGATTCTTCACAAAGCATAGCCGTTCTTGAGCTTATCTAAGTAATGGCTATCAAAGTTTGAATAAAAAATATAAGTAGATCATCTAATCAAAGTAGAATTTCTAGAATAGTAAACATGTAAGCAAAATAAGGAATTAAAACTACATTAGAGGGATAAACTTGCTTCGGCATCATTGATCTCTCTAAAGAGGATCTAGCCGATCATCGCAAGGATCATATTGCAACAATACTAAAAAGCAAAGAGAAGATGGGAGAAGAAGATGAAGATGCAACTTGATTCCTTCTTGAATGGATCTCTCAAAAGAGTTACAATAGAGCCAATGGCTTACTCTTGATGTTCTCACTACTCTCAAGATCTCACCAAAAGGAAAAATTATAGAAAATTAAAAGAAGAAAAAAATCAAAACTTATGGAACAAGAGAAGAAGAGAAGAGCCCCCAATTTATAACATTTGTATTCGGGTAATCAGGTCAACTTTTCGGATGATTTGCTTCGAACTACCCAATCAGTTACAACCACCGAAGCTTCTAGAAGTTTCTGTAAAAATCTTGAAGACAAATTCTTCGAGATGACCGCGGCGCGGTCATGCCTAGCCGCGGCGCGGTGACGTGGCGCCCAAATCGACTGAGATTTTTCTGGAAACTTCCCTTCGACTCGTGTATTGTAACCGTAATTGTTTCGCGATTTGTTGGCTTCCACGTGCGCTACAATTAACACTAATATATCATTAACTTTATTAATTTGGATAAATAAAATAATTTTGCAATTATTTAAAGGAACTAACATTTATGCAATGGTAATCTTAATGCAATTACGGTCCCAAAATCGAATAATTGGGACCTTATCACCATCAAATTTCTCTCATCCTCCATTAATTTAATGGTTTTGGTCCTTTGAAAAAAAAAATTGGCAATGAAAATTTTGACGTCATGGTCTGTCAAATTTTATGAAATTCGACGGCCTTGGGCCGTCAAATATAAGCTTTTTTCACGTTGTGAACCATCTCTTGACTAGGGATGGATTATTTATAATCTCTCAAGGAGGGACTGTACCCCTACTAAGGACTAGGATTGGATAATCTCAGAGGAATGAGATTCAACTTGTTTAGGAGTCCAACGCGTTTTAAGGTGCCTACATGGCACCTTTTGATTGGATTTAAAACATATAGGCTACATAGACAACTTGTTTAGGAGTCCAACGCATTTTAAACACCAACCAATCATTGCCACTTAGACATCGTTCTAGATCCTAATTTTAAATTCAATTTCAATCTTTCCCACCACTCCCGTTGGGATACACAAAAACAATTGGAAAATTACTTAAACGACCCTACGGAGGGACTTCTTTCTAAATAGCCCCTAAGTTTTCAGCAGTTGCTTGGTAGGTCATTTTATAAACCTTTTCTTTCTAAATGGTCCTTGGACCTCATCTCTCACATTTCTCATGATTGAATGCCCTAACCATTAGAACTCATCATTTTCATCCAAAAATTAAAATTTTCATATCCTAATTGAGTTTTGGAGACTTCATTCTATCATAAAGGATTTAAGAAAGAAGAAGAAATCATTTTCAATGATTTTTTTTCAAATATTTTGAAGATGTATGTAAAAAATTAGGGGGTTTTCACTTTATTTTTTCTTAATTTTGGGAAGAAAATAGATCAATAATGGTTCTTTTGGGTTGAAATCATTTTAAAAAGTCGTTGTCTCAACTTTTTAGTCAATCTTTCCATGTATTTCAGTCAGAAAAACTCGAAAATTGAAACTGGGTGGATTTTACCAATATCGAGTTCACCAATTTTTATTTAAAAAATGGTGAATTGGACAATAATTAAAAAATGGTGAATTGGACAATAATTAAAAAGGCTTCTAGTTCGACAATAACTAAAAAGTGGTGAACTCGACCGTAAATAGTGGTGAGTTTGACAATAAAAATGTGAAATCGACACTAAATAAAAAAGCGTCGAATTCGATAATAAATATTTTGAACGCAACAATACGAGGGACCATTAAGAAAGAAGAAGTTTACTAAATGTTCTATCAAGCTAAAATGTAAAACTTAGGGATTATTTAGAAAGAAACCCTTATGCGAGGGTCCTTTTAAGTAATTTTTCCAAAAAAAAGGGAATGCTACTTAAATATTGTCTCAAGTCAAGTCATCTGCGTCAATGTAACTTTTTAGAGTCAACTGTTTTTGCATTTTTGCTAAAAATATCTAATGTTTTGATAATTAAAATTTTATTATTTAAATAAGAATATGATAGTGGGATTGAACATCTTTTAACCCATATTACTTATAATTTTTTGTTTTTGTTTTTTTGTTTTTGGTATTTGCAGGTAAAGATAAATAAAGTCTATAAAAACAATTGAATCCAGTCTCACTAAATTTCTTTGGAGTGGACCTTCCCTAGTGCATTCCCATGATTTGATTAAGTGGGATTCTTGTTGCAAACCCTTAAATGAGGGGGGTCTTGGCTCAAGGAGACCAAAGGATTGGAGCAATATTGGAAAAATGAAAGTCTTTTAGAATCTTTTGACAAATGACTCCCTATGGGCAAGTTGGACTCGTCGAAAATATTTTGGAAATAACAATATTTGAACTTATCAATCTATTCAAAATGCTTCATGGGCTTGGAGAGGTATTATTCATGGCAGAGAATTAGCAAAAAAAATCATATCAAATGTCTTGTGGGAGATGGATCTTCAATCTTTCTTTGGAAAAATCCCTGGCTTGAAGGAAGTTTGCTTACCTTAATTTAGTAATCGTATTATTCACCAATTTGAGAGACATTCAAGTGCTAGAGTAGCTTCAATAGCAACTGAAGATTGATGGATCTTGGGTCACCAACATAATGCAAATATGAGATCAATGGCTCCTTTAATTTATTCTCAGAGACTTCCGAAGATTGGTGAAAAGTATAAATTCATTTGGGTTCCAATGGCTGATGATAACTTCTCTTCTGATGCAGGATGGAGAATAATCTTCCAATTAATTCACTAATTCTCAAAAGAATATCGAAGAATTGAGCATCAAATCTTGTTGATTCACACAGAATACCAAGTAATAGGAAAAAGAAAGAGAAAAATCTCTAAAAAATAGAAATTTTATTAATTCAAGGTTATTCCCCCATATTGGAGTTACAATGCTATTTATATAATAATAATAAAAAAATGTTCTATTTCTAGAAGAACATGAAAATAGCCAAAATAGAAAAATTATTAAAAATAGAAAAAATGACCTAGGGATGAAAATAGATAGTATTTGACCTTAGAAATAAGAGAGAATCAACAGTGTGCGATTTTGACTTCTATAACTAAAGTTATTAACAAAACGAAACTTTTTTAAAATAGAAAAAATATCTAAAAAGTAGATAAACAAAATAATCGGGGCTAAAAATGAAAATTCCATAGATTGTTATGGGATCTTGAAGATTTTGATGTTTTCATTCAAGAATAGGTCTCCTCGAATTATTCCAAATCCGTCGCTCATTCAGATTTGTGGTCTCACTTGGGCTTGTTGCACTACATCATTATCCCCGGGTTGAAAAGAACTCGTCCTCGAGTTCAAGACGTCGTTGTTTGAAGCATATGATCAAATTGCTTTTAGGATCAACTTGTTGTACTTAAAAATTGTACATCAATCTGGAGGCCATTCGAGTGGTAGATTGTTGGGATACACATCAATGAACTCATCTAATAGGATTATGATCATAGTTGGGACATAATTGAAATCTGTTTTCTCTCCGCCTTTCTCGAACCAAAAGAGTGTAAAGATTTGGATGAATTTGAGATCCTATTTATAATTTTGAAATGATTTTATTTGACATAACTCTCTTTAAGCTTCCACTGTCAAACACTATATCGCAAACTAATTCTTTGCCTATTATGCACATTGTGAAAGACATTGTTGCAAAGCCAACCATCACTAGATTTATTAGGATGTAAAAAAGTACTTTGTGGTGTAAGATTCTCCTGTACATATTCATAAGTAACTTCCTCTTCCTCAACTTCATCATCATACTCATCATAGACACGATCAGAGTTAAAAAAACCATCCACATTACACGATTTACTATATATGAAGTTTGTTTTGATTGTAAAGAGTGAACCAACAAACTTCTTCAATTTGTATACATCTTCTAATATAACATTGCGTTGAATCAATCATTTTCTTGAAGGCATCTCGATGAGAATAACAAGCTATGCGATTGACACAAGTTTTGATACCAATTGATACAGGGCGAAGAACAATCTCCTAATTAGTTCGCTGATTCTCAAACATAACAAAATTTTGACAATGAGATTATATAAATTTGTAAAAAATTAATAATTTCTCTTATGATATGATTTTATAATAATAGGTTAGGTTTGATAATATTTAAAACACAAGTGGCTTAAAACATTAGAGTATTTTTATATTGTTCCAATTGATCTATGATTTGACCATTCGTTGGTATAAATACCCCCCATCCCTCCCTATTTTCTAAGTGCATTTTAAATTATGGCAGCAGCTACGGAGAAGTTGTATTCAATCTCTCTTAGTTTCCAGATGCTTGTTTTATTGCTTTTTACTTCAAGGATCTTCTTGGTATCTGGATCACTAATCAGAACTCTTCCGGGTTTTAATGGGCCTCTCCCCTTCGAGTTAGAAACTGGGTTAGTCATCTAGCTGCTGCTGCTGCTGCTGCTGCTACTACTACTACTATGTTACTCCTAGGTGTGCAACTTGGTCCGGTTCAAACCAAGAAGCAAACGAAGTCGATTCTGTCTTGGATTAGAGAAAATATTGAATCGACCAATTTGTTTTGTTTGGTTTGGTTCTAAGGTCAGTTCGGTCCAAGTGGTTCTTAAAAGTGGAATCAACTTAGGCCGGCCATTTGGTGCCAAACATTGCCAAGTTGCACCTTTAGTTCCTACATAGATCTTAACAAAGTTTTCCTCAAAAAATTTCCAGAAATTCGTTTCTAAGAAAAATATTTTCTCAGGGAGCTTAATTGTATCGGTCAATTCTAATCCTTAGCTAATAAGAGTTGCTGATTTGGTGATGGGTTTTATTAATTTACTTAATTTCAGGTATGTGGGTGTAGATGATAATGATGATGTGCAGTTGTTCTACTATTTCATCAAATCTGAGAGAAACCCAAGAGAGGACCCTCTCATACTTTGGACCTCAGGAGGTCCTGGTTGCTCTGCTTTCACTGGACTTTCTTACGAGATAGGTATTTAACTATTGAGATTTTGAATATTGGCATATAACATGTAGAGGTTGATTTTGTGGTAAATCAACCTCGATCACAATTTCATTATTAAATCTATAGAATAATTGAAAAAGCATAAGAAAAAGATAACACAAGGATTTTTACGTGGTTTGACAAATGTATTTTCTGAGTAGTAAACGTAGGTGTTCCGAGTTAACTTAGATGCATAAGATCACCATGTTGACGATATCAATGTTCATATACACCAATCTGACAAAATACCTTGCTTTGAACTTGGTTTTAGAATAAAAGGCATGTCCATATTGAGCCTATCCTTATTCCCTTACTTTCATCTTCTTTGCTTCTTTACCTTTATCTCCACTTCTTTGTAGACGAAAAAAGTGGAGTTTCCAAAGTGGAGAAGGCCCAATCACTGTCTTTCACTAGTTGAAGAATCTTCTTCTTCGACTCTCTTTCTCTATCACTTTTGACTCTTTCTTGAAATAAAAGATGCGATATGTAATTGTGTCTTTAGCAACATCTGAGTCATCTTAGCTTCCGATTCCACTCTCCGCTCTCAACTTCCACACGTGAAGCCTCCCTCGCCTTCAACATCTCTATATTTGCTAACTCCATCCTTAACAACAATCCCAAGAACGTTCGGATGCTGCTAGACATATTCGCCCACCTATTTGACTCTCCCAACGAATAACTACTTTTTGAGTTAGAACTCGTAGGGGGAGAAGAGTCTTCTTCGTCATCTATATTGAGGGTACAGGGCGTGTTAGGAGGGTGTGCGCCGAATAAGAATCTAGCATCAAAGGCGTATGATAGACGGTTGCCACAATTTTCCGCGTCATGATTTGTATTGGGGAGGCCATATGAATCGACCATCAACAATGGACTAAATTAAAGAGGATTTCCCTATGCTTTCTGGATCGCTAATCATTCCAAACCTCAGGTCTCTAAAACTCCCTTTCACCTTCAAATACTGATTCAACAAATTACATGTCTACGAGAAATTCAATCTATCTGACATTTTCACCAATTTCAAGCTTGAAATCCTCCTAGATTCTAAACAATCCGCCAAAATCGTCATGATTTCTATTGTAAAAATCATGAACAAATCTCACCAATCGATTGAAAGAGAATGGCAAAATCGAATTCAAACTTCTTTACCTCGAGCTTTCATTTGTCTATCTCTGTTTCTCTTGCTTTATGCATGTCCCCTTTTCTTTCTTATAGAGCCTCTAAACCAGCATAATCCCTTCTTCTTACTCTCCTTCCACTATCGACTTCCCTCTCTCAGTTCCTTCCTTTCTTACATTTTCGGCCAACCCACACCAACCACAATCTCACCCTCTCTTAATTTCCCTTTTTCTTTTTTTGGAATGGAGACCTCTCTTTCTTCTCCCCTTGACTTTCTTGGACAACAACCCTTCATCCATTTCCCAATTTAGGGTTTCATCCGAGTCCCCCAAACCATATAAAATGATGGACCACTCATCTCCACTGTGTTTTCCCTTTTTTACACCCCCTTTTGCAACTCAGAAAAATAAAAGAAACTATAACCCAACCGAACTAACAATCACCCCTGATCCATGATTCCCCTATCTCGATTTTCTCTTTTCTTTGATCTGATTGTGAGTTTCCCCTTCACAAAACAAAATAGATCTCAAACCCTAAACTCGCAAGGGCCAATATCCACGACAACCCCTTCTTTTGATTGAGACCCCTATTATACCATATGGTTTCTTTTGGTTCTTCCTCTTCGTTCTCACAAATGGTGTCAATTGTAGAAGTTGATTTTGTGATAAATTGAAATCGATTACGATTTCATCATTAAATCTATAGAATAATTGAAAAAACATAGGAAAAAAGATATAATAAGAGGTTTTATGTGATTCGATAAATGTGTCTATGTCCATAGGCTCGAGAAGCCGTTTCACTATAAATTAGAAATTGTTACATGATCTTCTCACCATAGAGATCATCCTCACCAATAATTAGCTTTATCCGAAACTTTTAAGCCACATAGGACATATACATATATATAATGCCCCCATGAGGTCTTGAACATTAGTATTAAAAAAGAAATGCTAATGTCCAAGACCTCATGGGGACGTTGGTATTGTCCAACACTTTTTTTTTCAATAATATCCCTCCTCATTTAGTCTTTTAGTAAAAAAAGGTAAGAGCATTTTAGTCTTCTACAAATTAATAAATGCCTTTATTATGTTGACATTGATTGCCAAAGTATTTAATTCAAAATACTTAAATACTTATTACATTTATTATGTAAACAAGTATTTATTGTATGAAAGACCAATATACCTTTGTCTTTTTCACTAAAAGACAAAATGAGACTTGATATTATTAAAAAAAAGTGTTGGACAATGCTAATATCCCCATGAAGTATTGGACGTTAACATATATATATATATATATATATATATATATATATATATATATATATAATATATATATATATATATATATATATCCTGGGTGTCCCCACCCTTCGGATGGTATTATTCCCACGGTCACACGCAACACCCTTTCAAAGAATCCTTCATGCAACAAGTTGAGTCAAGGGTCAACATGACCCTAGAGGGTGGCCTCGAGAAATTCATAGCTTCATGGGGTTTCGATCACATGACCTACCTCAATGGCTTGTCAAGTGCACGGCTTGCTACTAGGTCAACCCCTTGGGGTTTCCCTATATATATGAGTCATGCTAGAGTGACCTCAAGATTGGACCTCACATCACTCACCCTGACGAGAACGTATATGGGAACCATAGATTTTTCATCGAGATATGAGTAAAAACAATCTATGGTTCATATTGACTTTTATGTAAAGATGTGCGATATGAGGTCCAATCTTGAGGTCACTCCAATGTGACTCATATATATAGGAAAGCGTTTGGAGGCCCTAAAGAAAGCCAAACATTATTCACAATGTGGGTTAGAAGTTTCAGAATTTGCCAGTTTTTTGTGAGGATGATCTCAACATATTATGGGAGCGGATCCTCTATGGTGCTTGTTTTCTGGAGTTCAGTTAAACAGCTAAGAGTGCTTCATGTAGTATAAAACCAACATCCTTTTTTGTTGAAATGTTGGGGTACTCACTGCCTATTCATTTTCAATCCATCTAGTTTGATTAAAAAGAAGTTTTTCTTTTAATTTTTTTTTAAATTTAATCCAAATCATGATCATATACTATATGGAGTTGCAGGGAAAAAGAACTGATATCAAGTGATTACCAAATGATTTTAATAAATGTACTAATTATTTAATTTTATAGGATCTGGAAATCAACCCAAGCCCGATCAAGACCCATTATAATCCAACTAGAGCATAGCCAACCTGATAGGTACGCAAGGCTGGTTAGTGGTTCTTCAGGATCGGAATAGAACTCAAGCAAGCCCTCTCCAAACCCGCCCATCGACAATCCTAAGAATTGCTTTCATGACCCTTTCCGAAATTATTTGTCACTAAATTGTAAATTCAGTATTTTTTTTATTTCAAATTTGACTAATTAAGTCAAATAGGAAGGGGAGGTAACTTTAGTTTTTAGAATTAGAGGATGAGTATATAAGAAGTAAAGAACCCATATTAATTAGTGATGGGGGTGAATCTAAATTGTGCAAGTTTGGGGTATTATATTTATGCTGGATCGAACCAGTTGAAAGAGTCGATGGGTTTGATATTGATTCCTGTAGGTCCTTTGAATTTCAAGATTGCTCCAATTAATGGGAGCTTACCAACTTTGGAGCTCAACCCCTACTCATGGACTAAGGTATGTTTTTTATTTATTTGTTTCTTCCATTTTTTTTATTAAAAATGCTAAATGGACGCCATTTTTGGCCAACGCCCTATGACATGTTGGCTCACATCCCAACAAATATTGGACATGTGGTTCAATGCCATCAGCAATAGAGAGAGCTTCTCTCTTTCGCCCTCTGCCCACATATTTATTTTTTTATATTTCAAATCTTAAAAAGGGTTGTCGGGCCCACATTGACTATCACATTGACAATCCAACAACACAGTCTTTTAGATTCCATGAAAATATTCCTATTTAAAAATAAAAAGAAATTAAAAAAGTATTATTTTCCGAACTTGATTTAAGGTGTTGATAATGGATGGCTACCGAGCACCCAAATTTAAAAATAAAATTCATATAATTTTTTCTTTTACAACTTCATTGCATCTGATCATGTTTTTGAATGTCACAAGGTGATCAAATCAGAAAGTTTTTTTTTTCACTATGGGTAGGAGAGAGAAAAGGGTGTCAGGGGCTTTGTCCAAAAACAACATGCATTTAGCATCACTCTTTTATTATCCCGCCACATTTTACAGCATTCATCAATTTTCTTCCTTCATTGCAATTGTGTTCATATATGTTGTCACTATCTTCTTTTTTTCTATTGTTTTATTTATAGATATCAATTATATTAAAATAAACTGACCGGTTGAAATAACTAACCACAGTGCAAGAAGCAAATACAA